>NW_003803770.1:59051-317489 GCF_000255335.2 Galendromus occidentalis
GGAGCAGGATACGCGGGAGGAGGAGGAGGAGGAGGAGCAGGGTACGCAGGGGGCGGGTACGCAGGCGCAGGGGGCAAGTATGCGGGAGGAGGGGCGGGGGGCTGCGTAATCAGCGTAAGGACTGGAAAAACGATTGCCGTTAGGAGACGGCAGAAGAAATGCGATTCTAGGCAAGCACTCCCTCTGGAGAAGAGAAAACGGAGGGACTCCTCGGCAGCGACAACGTACTCATCCATGCGGATGTGACATACCTGCGAGTATACGAGGGAATTGCGTAAGTGCTATTGGAGTCAGCCGTGCTAGATACTTTTACACTAATAGTGGTTTGTCTGCAATTGTACAAACCCTAACTTTAATGTTGCTCACAGCCTCTCGGAGCCCTCGTATACTCGCGGTAATGTCTAGACATCGCGTCAGGGACGTTCAGCACCTTCGCCGTGAATTTTACGCGGATTCGGTCAACGTTTCGAGCCGCATCGTTGTGCCTTAGAAAGCCAACTACCTATTCTACCGGTTGCTTCCGGCTAACCTGGAAGCGGGGGGAGGTGCGTAAGTGGGTTCATAGTCAATAGTCACGTACATTCCGTAGGGAGGAGCGGCAGCTTGCATGTAGCTATACGTGGTAGCGTAGAGCGGAGCGTAGCTCACGGGAGCGTACGCAGGAGGAGGAGGAGGAGGGGGATAGTGCGGGAGGAGGGGGGAGATACGCGGGAGGAGGAGGGAGGTATGCGGGAGGAGGAGGGGGAGGGAGATAGGCGGGAGGAGGAGGGGGAGGGAGATAGGCGGGAGGAGGAGGGAGGTAGGCGGGAGGGGGAGGAGGGGGAGATAGGCGGGAGGAGGGGGGTACGCGGGAGCAACGTAAGGGGGAGGAGCGTATGCGGCGTAGGCGGGAGCGTAAGCCGGAGGAGGAGCGGCGTATGCAGGGGGAGCGTAAGAAGCGTATCTGAAAGAGGATCGTCGTAAATTTCTTCAACCTCCTTCAGATCCTGCAAGTCTTGATAATTCGTGAACTACGGCAGCCGCAATCGAAGAGAAGGCGAGAAGTAGAAGTTCGGCGAATTATGATGATCCGAGTAGTCAGGATCTCTCCCGTTTCGGTGTCGAGGACCTGGATGATTCCGGGTATCCTCCCTCTGGACACGGAATCTGGAAGGGTTATCCCTGATCCGCGAAAACATTCAAGTTCCAGACAGAGAGCTCACCCGTCATAGCCTGAACGGTCTTCAGCCTCATCGATGCTCTCAGGGTTCAAC
The DNA here is from genome assembly GCF_000255335.2 of Galendromus occidentalis. Classification (NCBI taxonomy): domain Eukaryota; kingdom Metazoa; phylum Arthropoda; class Arachnida; order Mesostigmata; family Phytoseiidae; genus Galendromus; species Galendromus occidentalis. The sequence goes on from NW_003803770.1 coordinate 60,305, forward strand.
CATCTCTTGAGGAGATTGTGGGAGCGGAAACTCTGACCAACAATGTACACCTTCTCGTTGAGGGGGAGCTTCTCAAGACGTTCGCCTTCAATGGCGTCCTTCTTAACAACGGCGTAGAATTGGCGACCATCTGGACGGAAGAAACACATCAATAAACTCTTAGACACCTAAATGATACCGCCCCATACGTTTCTAGGATCATACTCAGTATGGAAGGTATGCGTACAGTTAGACATGGCAGCACAGCGGCACTTCTCGGGAAGAGTGAAGGTAACCTCGGACTTGATGTTCTCCTTCTGGCCCTTCATGACAGAAACGACTTCGGCGGTAGCGCACCTGACCTCATCGGAGTCTTCGGACTTCTTGAGGTGGCTGTTGGTTTGCATCTGGAAGCCCGTACCCGAAGAAATTAGAGAAGTACTTTTTTGCCGATAGCTCTTCAGTTCTTCAGGTAGTCTGGAGTCATCGTATGCGTATCCGACACCTTACCTTGACGACGAGAGCATCGTCGGACTTGATGGTCTCCTCGAGCTCAACTTCAGACATATATTCCTCGCAGATGGGGCAGGAGTCCTCGGGCGCCTCGCATTGAGCCTTCTCGTCTTCGTCGCTGTCGGAACGTTCGGATTCATCCTCCCTGGGGCACTGGGGGATGATGTACTGACCACGAGGGATCATGAGGATGGTTTCCTGCTCTCCGAGGGCATCGGTTTCGGAAAGTTCACGTTCAGATCGGAGAAGAGCGTATCCGTGTTGCTTGCGGATGAAGTCGCACTGGCACTGCTCACCGAGCTGCATTCCTCGGAGCATGGACTTGCCTTCGAGGTTGGCAGTCAAGGCGGTGAGAACGTGGAAGTTGGGCTTGGCACAACCCTTCTCGGTGCGAGCAGAAACCTTGATGCGGGTCTCGTAGGAATCTTCCTGGGTGCTGTCCTTGTCAACTGAAGAGGATGGATGATGCTTTGATTTCGGAAGGACCAGTGAACGAAGTAATTCATAGAGCTCAATATACGCATGCTGATGATGACAATATTCTTACCGTAAACCTCGATCTTGGGCATATGCCAAGGGGCGTTGGGGCTGGTAGCGGTATCGCGAGAGAGAGCTCGCTTGACGATCATGAGTTCCTTGGAAGACTGGCAGATATCCCTGAGCTGCTCAGTGCTGTGGAGGACCTCGCACTTGGGGCAGGAGGAGACCTTGTCGCATTCGAGCTCAGCTTCATCGTTGGCGAAGACAGCGGGGAGCTTCTCGGTGGAGATGGTGGTCTTGTCCTCGTTGAAAGAGGCAGCGCAAGTGGGGATCTTGAATTCACCGCGAGGCAGAGGCACGACAACGACATCTCGGCTGAGGGCCTGGGTCTCGAGCTCATCGAAGTGGTTGATAGCGCGGCTCTTGAATGCCACGACGGCGTAACCGGCCTCGGCGATAAGACCAATGCAACTGCACTCGGGGTTCATCTTGAAGCCAGCAACTCCGGGAGTCTGGACACGGCGAGGAGCCTGGCCCTTGGTGATTTCATAGGCGGGCTTCGCGTAGTAGGTTCTGCATTCGCTGTCAGCCTTGTCCCAGTGACGTTCGTCAATGGGGAAGTGCTCGACAGCGTAGCGATGTCCATGAGCTCCGAAGATGTCTTGCCAACGACGAGGAGACGTCCAGCGCTCACCATCTGTATCGACACCGGTGGCGACAATGAATGCGGATTCCGAGTTGCAAACAATGTCGCGGAGGTCCGGGGTGTGGAGGCCGTAACAGGTGGGGCAATCGCCGCTCGAAGGGCAAACGCTGGAAGAAATACACGATTCTGCCGTTACCTGCGTCGTAATAGAGGAGCGCGGAGGCGCTTCCGCTGAGTCCTGGATTGAGACCATCAAAATCTTCCAAAGGGTCTAGATAGGTCGGGAGAATTCCTCGATCGAGTGCCCGAACAGCTTCGAGGGTGGAATAATCCGGGGCCCGAGCGATCCGCAATGGTTCTCGATAGAGGCATGGAACTATTTTTTGGAGGCGATTCCGAATCGTTGCGGTGCACAGTCACAGAAGGTGGTTGTCACTGGAGAAGCACTTACTTGCCACTGAGGGGGGCAGCGATAGCCAGCGAGGCGCAAACGGCCAGGACGATTGAACGGATTGGCAGCATGTCTGATGTCTGGAGACCAGTTGCCTGCCGGAATAATTGGTGCCGGCGTTTTTATAGGCTCCTCGACGATTCGCTGACGACGCGAACCCGGCTCTCTGCTGTAACTGTGATTGATCTCCGCTCTCTCTCTGTAACGCGATAACCTGCGATTGCTGATGATCTATTAGCGTATCGCTCCCCAACGGAAACTGCAAAAAACTTCGCATGGAAAAGTGGGAATACTCCGACTCGTAACCGCCCATAACGAAGTTAGAGATGTAGAATTGCGTTTCAGGATCTGTCCTCATAATCTATGATGAAGCCACGACCAGGGAACGTGTCGAGACTTTATACACGGCCCCCTGAACGATCCGATGCCGCAATCTGAACGATCATGACGGCCTGAGTGGCCTTCTACGAGTTGGGCGGGGGGAAGGGGGAAGGATGAACGAGTCGAAGAGAAACAGCCGGCCGAGGGATGACTTGATTTACGCAAGACTGTACCGTAACCCTTGGGAGCGAAACTCATCTCACACCAAAAAGATGCTCACAGTCATCTCCCAATCTATCGTGACTGATTGTGACTACCGACGGCCCCTGCAGACCGTCATTCAGCGGAATATATCTTGAGGAAATGAGTTTTCTCTATTCTGCTTGTGAGCTCTAGCTCCCGACGACGGTCGATTCGCGAAATACTCCGCCTCGAATCGGGAAGCGTACTTCGAGTAATTCGGATCACAGTCATTCCACTAGAAGTTCGAGCTGCCCCGAGATTCGTGTGAGTGGGAGATTGCTTCTCCGGACCGGGTAGTCCGAGAATAATTATGGCACCCGAAAAGTAGCACCGTTCTCCCATACCATTCCTTTCGTCCCAGCGGTAAGCTTATCGGGACAAACGTGTGCTCAAGTTCCGTGCTTTCTGGGACTCGTTTAGATTCAAGGGATACGTGACTGAGTCGGACTCGGAAGCTAACGACACGAATATAGCAGATTCAATGATCTGTTCTCTGTGCAGTTCCGTTTCTCGAAAATCGCTCTATTCGCTCATCATCGGGATGACTCGAGAACGCAGAAAATCGACGCCGTAACGTTCCCTGGGGGAAACTAGCCCTCTCCTAGCTTGAAACCCGCTAATTACTGTCATTCGCGGGACTTATCTCTTGACAGACCTCGCCGAGCTCATTACATAATGGATCAATCAAAATTGTACCGGACGACGTCTCGGGCGGTCATGTTGGCAAGGTCCCGGATGCATGCTTCGCTCAACTTCGTTTGATTCAACGAATCTGTGAAACGTCGAAAATGCGAATTCGCGCATTTCTAAGGTATTCTATTCGAATTTGGCCCGCTCCCTGTGGTTCTGCTGAGCTCCGTCACATCCATGTAATCGGGTGTGTAGAGGTTGCTACATTTTTTGGTAAGCGCTGAAAAGAGCGTGCTGGCGTCAGATGGCCACGCGAAGCTCCCCGAATACGCTATGCTAAGCCGCGCTTTCGACAAGGTCTCGGGTGATATCCCGGCTACCGTAGGTATCGAATTACTTCGCAGTCCAGCGCTTTTCCACACATCAGTCACTCTTGCGCCTAATAAAGTCAATGGACCGGTAAGGGTCACGATGTAGTACGATGAATAAAGTCTCTAAATGATGATACCAGATAGGAAGTCCCGCAAGGTCTCCCAAGAAATTCTACATCAACTCAGTCAGAGTCCTGAATCGCATCGAGTCCCGACGGAGCCTAGGCCTACATCCAATCAGCTCATGAGTCATAATTGATACGACATATCGCTTGACCCCGTAGAGGAGGGACCTCTTGGAGAAGACAATTCGGTCCACAGAGTTCTGAGAATCCCCGCTAATAAGTTCCCTGGTCCTGGCATGGAGTCTCTGATGTAAACGATTCGATCGAGGCGCCGGGCTCGTGGCTTCGCCGTATAGCGAGAAAACCCCTTCAAAGCCGAGAAGTGAGGAACCGGCGTTCCTAGGCAGCTCACAAGATCTGTTTCTCAGGCTTTGGGAACCGAATTTCAATCAGAGACTATTTGAGTATGCGAGGTTCCATCGTCCCGGAGTCCCCCACTCGCGGACTCAAAAGACGACCAGCAACTCTGAGTGTCGTACTCGAATCCTGTCGTTTGCACTTCGTATCGAATGTCGAATGCCATCAAGTCTTCAAAACATTCGGAAAGAAAGAGTTTCATGAAGTGAAGTCATAGGTTAATTGGATATTCTGCGTACTCTCGCCGCCTGATAATGGAGGGATGCGTGTCCCACAGGAACCCACAAGATCCCCGAATATCCTTAATTCATCATCATCAGATCGATGAAGTGGAGATTTTCGTATCAAAATCCTCGAGACGACGGTGTTTTGTGTGCTTTTTCGCCCCCACCGAGCAGGTCTGACTGAAAGTCTATGACAACACCAACAATTAAGTGCTCAACTTATCACGCGAAGTTTCTCAGACTTTATTGGCTCCGCCTATGAATTGTTGATGAATGAACAGTCGAGTGGACCTTCCTGTTGAATAGCTAAAAGACTGAGGGACTGATAACCGGTCCGGAGTTACGATGCAGAACGACGTGGAAGCGGCTGAAATATTCACAGATCCCCTCATGCGGAAGGGGGCATGGGAGGATACTCTGTACACATGAAGTATCTAATCTAATAACGAATCAGGCTTGAATATTGGAAAGATTCAAAATTGAGCTAAGGTGAAAACTTCATAGTCTAGGACCGTAAAATTGTAATCCCCCATTAGCAAGGTACAGCTCGCTCCTTCACCTCCGAAGGTGTGGGGGAAATTCGAGTAGCTTTCCATGCTGATGTTACATTCGTCCGCAATAGAGAGATCGGCTCCCGCCCCGAAAATCGGACCGAAATTCGCATCAGAGAGGATAGCGAACATTTTCCTCTGAATGTCGAACCGAGTCGGCGGGAGATTAGCTGCATTGACCAAGGAGAACAAGAAAGCCTTCTCGCTTGCTGAGTATTTGCATCTGCGACCGTTGGTTCTGGCGAAGGGCACATCGGTGAATCCGCCGCATAATTGGCCTGAAGTACCCAGGACTACTACGAAGAGCGGAGCGATATCGTCGCAGTCTTCGTGGAAAGCCTGCGCCTTGTAGCCGTGGTTCGATGCTCTATGCAAGAGCCGCCAGACCTGATATGGATTCCCGAACCAGTTATTGAGTTGTTGCTGCGAAGGTAGCTTGGGCCCAGATAAGAGATGAGATCCAGGGAAGAGCCTTTCCGAAGCTCTCGGTTTGAGAATTCGAGCTTCGGGTTGAATTTTTTTCTGCAAAGCCGCGTTCCTATATCGCTCGAGACTGAGCTCCATCGAAACGAGGCGAGTCGGTTCGACTTCCTCGGCATAGACTTGAGAATTAATGAGCAGGATTCGAACGTGATTGATGACACCTTCGAGACAGTCGCCTACTGACTTCCGTTCCTGATCGGTCCACTTCTCGGCTTCTGAGGACACCTTGGCCTGATGCTTCGCCCAATTTAACACTGCCCTCCATACGTCGTCCTCGTTCATGCAGAGATAATCTGAAGACACTAAGAGTATAACCGCGTTCTTGGGGAGCTGCAGGAAAGCAGGCGTTTTCAGGCATTCGGCAGCATTTTCGCAAATGAAAGTTGTGCATTTGTCGATGTACACCGCGTTCTCGTCCTTGAATTTCTCAGATCGATCTCCAACTTGCAGTGCCGATTTGAGAAAGACGCAAGCGTTTTCGTTCGTCATCGCGGACATTATGTGATCCTCGCAGGTCAACTTCAATTCCGATATCCCGAATTCATGAGCTAACGACAGAACCTCGAAAACGATTGCGGGATGCAGATGAATTTTCCCAGTGTAGATGTACTGGATGACGGACTGAAACTCGTCTACCTTGACTTTCGGCATGACCAGTACGCATGTTATCGGGGATCGACTGATCCGGCTCCGATCTTCATAGCTTGATTTGAGTTCATTGAAATTGGCGCATCTGGAAAGAGAAAAGTGAATTTCGAAGTAAGGTTCTCGAGCCCCGGAAGGATGATTTTCTCGCGAGATCTTCGAAGAATCGGCCGTCGCCCCTAGATCGCTACCGACCATGAGCTTGGGGTCGGGACTCACCGCGCTCTTAGTATCAGACTGTGCGCGAGAACTATCGTTTGATCTCTCTCGCCAACGACGAACTCTATGTCAGCGTATTCCTTGTCTTCCGATAGCCGGTGCAAGTCTTCAATCAGCTGCAGAATTCCCGAGAGGCTCTCCGAGATAGAAGAAGGGGGCGGCATCAGTCCACGGGATGAGGTCATATTTGTTAGATTTGGCATCTGGTGGAACACCTATGGATTATTCTTTGATTTGTGAGGCACTTGAATGAATCCGTTAAGTAAGATCTCAGCTCAATATCTCTGCGTTTAGCACGGTGATTCCTCTGATCTCGATATATTGTCAGATTATAATAGGTCAATTTGGCGGTCGGTCCGAAGGGGTCGCGATAAATTTCAATGCCGATGATGGAGAGGGGCTTCTCAAGGATGCTTCGGCTTCCGCCTAGCCATTCAGAAGCTGCTAATCTAAACGCTGCCCGGAGTACATCTTCCGAATTCTGACGTGCGCCCGATCGAGTTTCTCTTTCTCTCCATCTCGATTGGGAGATACGCGCCACGGTCTATTTGATTTCCCCTCCTTTGCTGCTACCTAGCTCGGCGGAATTCCGCCGAGACTCGCAAACATTGGAGATCTACCTGAACATTGAGTCAATTATTCGTAGCTATTCCGAAGAACGTCTTGTGAAACTACTTCGGCGCTTCTAATTGTTGAAACGCTTCATCTCTGTCTGCCAACAGAAGCAGACGACAGAAGACCGCCACAGTCAGGCATGCTCCGGGCTTCGTATTCGGATCTGCCCGCTGAAGAAGGGGGAGAGAAGGCCGGGTCGAAGATTCGGTCGAAGATGACGGCTCACAAGCACCTGATAATTATGGACTTCAGAAGTCCCTCCTGAAGTGCACAGTCTGAAAATGGGCAGATCCCTGGAGTTGCTGGTGATCAGTGGTCCTCTGATTGCCCGCGCCGGAGTAGCCTCCTCGACTCGATCAATGCGCCCAATGAACCTCCATTCGAAGACCTTCATTAAACGGATATCCCTCGAGCCCAAGCATCCGAGACCCGTCCGCCGACCGGTGCGGCTATTACAGTCGAGGGCAAATATGGATGCTCAGTCGGTTCATTTTGCATCGTCGGCTTGTCATGAAAATATTTCCAGGGAATAGCGTTCGCGTGATCTCATTGGTGAAACTCCAGAGGAGGGTGGCACTGGACTGGATGCTCCAAGATCTGATCTTCAGTCTGAATGATATTCAATGTGACCCATTCCCGTATAGAGATCATTCTCCCGAAGGCTCAATTTTGTGAGGCTCGAATTTCAGGTCACGATACGGAGCAGAACTACAGCAAGTTGAATTACAAGGTCCCGTCAATTACGTGGAACTCTTTCATCGTGGTGTCATCGAGATCTCCCCCCGCCTTGCACGATCCTCGACTCTTCGAGCCCTCAACCAACGCTATCGACGGATTGAGCAGGGCACGGGGCGGGACAACTGTCGGAACCTCCGAAAGCTCACTCACTTCCGTGGTTTGGATTCAGCAATAGGCGAAGAGAGAAGCTGAAAACTGTTCTTAAGACTTCGCGAATTAATCGTAAGAAATTATATTCGTCCGAAAGAGATGAGTTCAATATTTTACGGCCAGTCGCGGGATCGGAGACGGACGGGTGCACTGACACGGCTCGCTGTGGTGATGTAAGAGCAGTAGCTGTATTGCCTGTGGATTTTCAGTATGAATCGAGTTTCCGCGTTCATTATTCCGCGAGGAGAGCACAAGGAGGAGAGGAATATATATAATAAACATAAGAAATTTTATTCGCTGAAAATTATTTACATAAAGACACCATTATTTACACCGAGGAATCATATGAATAGCCATTAGAGTCGTCATTCTGATTAATCTAAACTCTCGTTTCGGAAAACGAGCTGTTTGAGTCCGTTCGTTTCGGTGGGGCATACTGTAATATTGAGGAATCGAGCACAGTCAATGTATTACCGAATGCAAGTCAAAGTTATGTATCAGACTGATATCGGGATCAAGAGCTCATTCAGACCTTCAGAGCGCTCCGCGGCGACTCTCCTGACGAGGTTCGCGTCAATGACCCCCCTCTGGACGATCGAGAATCAGAAGTGAGGTCTAGATTCGATGTTGACGCTTTCATGCCCATAATCCGTTCCTTCAAGGTTTTCTTCCTCACGACCTTATGGCCGGGAAGTCCCTCGGAGTCCGACACTTGACTCAGATCGTTATCAGAGTCGAAACGCTGAAATCAAAGCATTAGAAACGTTCCGCGAGAAATTCAATGGGAGGGCTCGAATCCGCAATGAACTTTATGAAATCATAGGAACTCACCACTCCCGATCGGCCGTAATGACGCGCGGGAGCTGATACGATTGAAGCATCGCTATCGTACCCCGCGGTGTGTTTCTGTAGGGACGTCTGAGATCCTGCTAGAGAGACACCGGAGGCTAAACTGTCTCCGGAGCCCGCCCAGATCTTCTGGTCCGAACCAAATCCTTGTCCGAGAGACATGCATTTCTTGGATTTAGTTCTCGGCGGCGCCTTGATCACGGGCAGCGCTTGGTTGACATCCGAGGCACTCACAGCTTTTTTGAACGATTGATTCCGAGCTATCTGAGCGGCGGGGAGGGTGAGTTTGGTGACGGTCTCCATGCGACCGACTAGTTTCTCAAGCTCGTTCTTAACTTGTTCTTTGTTGCTTGGTCGCAATGGTCTCGACTTCGCCGACTCGGTGTCGGCTTGCATCATTTCCATGATTCGAGCGAAGTCTTGGGCCATGCTTTGAGTTTCTGAGTGTACGTCATTCATACAGAGGGTCCTCGCTTTGAGTTCTTCGCGCTCGTGCGTCAGTCGTTCGCGCTCTCGTTTAGACCTCTCGTAATGATGCCGCAAACGATGCATGTTCTCTTTGGTCTCGTCCAGTTCGGCTTGGAGCTGTAGCGTCGAAAGAGTCAACCATTAGAGTGAACGAAAGAGCACATCCATAAACGAGCTTCATAAACGAGCGTTCATCCATAAACGAGCGTAACAGCGTGGACGCGCCGGACAGAAAATACTCACGTCGAGAAGCTCCTTGGTGATTTGGTCTTCGCTGAGCTCACTCATCTGCTTCTGCATCTGTTTGTTCAACATCTCGCGTTGTTGTTCTCTCTCGTGTTCCGCTCTCAGGAGTCGTTCTTTCAAGTCGCGCAGAATTCTCTGAGCATCGTGTAGCACTTTCTGCTGATCTTGGCGTTCTTTGTCCCACGCTAGCTCAAGCCTCGTCTTCGCGTAAAGCTTGTTGCTACCCCGGGAGGTCTCCAGGAGCCTGGCTTCCTCGTACTGCGGGTTATCCAGAATTCGGTGAGTTTGTCCTCGGAGAGGAACTTGAGCCCGATGCGAGGGATCGAATGATCCGTCGACGGCGCTCCCCTTCCCCCTGCGTGGAACTGATGACTTGCCTGATTCAATTTGGATTTCAGCGCGGCGACCTGGATCTCAAAAGAGGATTTGTCGGCGTCCATCTGTATTCTCATTTTGCGGTTTTCTGAGAGGGTGTGGTCCAATTGGTTTTTTACTTCTTGCGATTGGAAACGGAGCTCGTCCATCTTCTTGAAAGCATTTTCCGCAGCTTCCCTGCTCTTGACGCGTTCGTCGCGGACCGCATTCGATTTCAGCCGGTTCAGCTCCTGGGGGGAATTCGCCGTGGCATTGAACCTTCGAAACCTTCCAGAGCTGATTACTCAACATTTCCTCTATTCAGGAGGCTCGCCCGAGATTGCCCGAATCCACCGACTCGCCGGTGGATGGAGAATGGCTGCCGACAGTCGGATGATAATAATAATCGGTTGGCAAGCGGAATGTTCTCACCTTCGCCGCCTCTTCGAGCTGCTCCCTGAGCGAGTCCCTCTCTCTCGCAAGCGAGATGATTTGACCTTGCATCGAGTCAACTTCACCACCCATGATTTCGAGTTTGCCCTCGTATTCGCTTCGAAGCGCCGCAAGTTCGGCCTTGTGCGCATGTCCGGAATGCTGAAGTTTCGCCTTGAGCTCACTGCTCTCCTGCGAATTACCCACTTGCAGCGTGCGAAGACCACGCTCGGCGCGCTCCAACTCTCCGACCTTCATTTGCAGCTCATCGACCTGGAACGGGAGGATTCGAGGAGACTATGTGCGGGACCGACGTCAAACAGCGAGGCCATCTGGATTGGATCCTAGGATGTGCGGACCGGATCAAAAGCTTATTAGCTGTGAGTTCAAGACTCACCCGAGTCTTGAGCCTTTCCCGTTCTTCCCGTAAGCTCCGTTCGCTTCGCCTCACTTCGTCCAGCTGCGCTTCTCGATCCTTGAGCGCGTGTTTGATCTTTTGTTTCTCGTGCTCGCTTTCCCCGAAGCGCTTGAGTTTCATCTCGATCTCGTGGATGTAGCTCTGGAATTCGAGCTTCTCCTTGGTGTGCGCATCGTGCCGACTTTGGACACTTTCGCGAAGAGCCGTCAACTCCATGTTGACTCGTTCGTAATCACGTCGACTCTGTTTAGCGCTGCCTTCGGCGCGCTCCTTCTCCTCCTGGAGCTTCATCCTCACGTTTATGTGCTCCTCTTCTAAGAGTTCGTATTTATTCACGGCCTCCTCCAACTCTTGCTGCGTAACAGAATTTCTTTCAGCTCCAGTCTGTTTCCGATTGATTTGATCGATTTTCGAAACGAGATTAAGACGAGGATATCTCCTTGCATGGTCACCTGTTTCTTGTTGAGATCTTTCTCTAATTGTTTGATTTGTTGATTGGAAGCATGCTCCCCATCGTCTAGTTTCCCTTGAAGTCGCCGATATTCTCTTTCCATTGAGAATACTTTGTTCTGGATATCATTGACTTCTTCTGCTTTCGCTTTGAGTTCATTCTCATGATCCCTCTCGAGCCGTTCCCGACGACGAACTTCGGACCTGGGAGCGAATTCCTTGACTTAGTCCACGGAGCTGGACGAACGCTCCAATCTTACCTCCGGAAGACTTGAATGAATCGCCTCACCTAAGTTTTTCCTCCAAATCCGTGATTTTCGTGTTCCAATCGTCTTTATCCTTTCTGAACGATTGCGTCATACTGCGAATCTTCTCCGCCTCTTTCTTGAGCTCTTCCTCTCGTTGATCGAGCTGCGCTTGGACCGTTTGGATTTTGCGTCGATATGTTTCGACCTCTTCGGAGAGACTTTGTTTGGCTTCCTGAACAGCTCGCTCGATTTTCTTCTCGTACTCTTCCCTGATCCGTCGCTCTTTGTCTCGATCGCCGCCGGGTCGCGAGCTCCGCGCTACATCGAGCTGAAGATCGACAAGGTACGGAATTCAGATAAGGGACGTAAGGGCCAATCTCGGCTCGCTATATGAGTTAGAATTTTATTCAATGCGATAAACTCGCCTCTTCCTTCAGCTGCTGAACTTCTCGGTCCAATTTCTTGTTGAGCAAGTGCGAGCTCTCGATGGCCTTGGTTTTGGAGGCAAGTTCGACCTGAGCCTCTTTCAGCTTGGCTTGCAATTGTTTGACCGTTTGATTCAGTGTGTCTAATTGTTGGGTGAGCAAGCGGAGTTTGTCGTCGTTGCCACTCGATGTCGTACCGCTCCGAAGACGAGCCTCCATTTTCCCTAATTCCTCGCGCAAGCGAGCTCGCTCCTTATTCAGGTCCGATATTTTGCCATCTTTGGTGATCTGTAATAATATTTCCTTGCAATCAAAGCTGGTCGAGGAGAGCGCGCCGAAAGCTCTGATCGACACGTTTTCTTGCCTACCTCGCTGCTCCTGAGGTTCATTTGGAGATCCGCGATCTCATCCTCCAGATCCTTGATGATTTCTCGGAGTTCTCTCGCAGTTGCCATCTCTCGAATGATCCTCGGTGGTCTCCGTTGGTAGCCGGAAGAATCCACCAGCTTCTTGTTCTCTGCACTGACACGGTTCACTTCACCCTCGAGGTGTCGAGCTTTCTCTTCTAGAGCTTTGATTTGGTCTTCCTTGGACTTGAGCGATCTCTTGAGGGCTGGGGGAGTGCAATAGATCTTGAATTCGCCCCGCGCTGTTCTCAAACAAGGGAAATCTGCTCAGGAAGCGTCCCCCGGAACGAGCGTTTGACTCGACACTGCCTTCTAATGATCCCCGGCGATGGTGGGAAGCGGGGAGACTCATGGGAGCGACCACCGGATACACTCGATGCAATTTACTCACCATCCATCTGTTCCTTCTCGGAGCCGCTGGGCGGTTTCCCCAAGGAGCCTCTGCGAGTCGCATTGACCTCCGCCAGCTTCTTCTCGAGCTCATCGAGCTTCGACTTCAATTCACTGTTCTCCAGCTGGAGTTGATCGGCTGGACTCGGAGTGGGTCTTCGGGAAGCACGCATTTGCAGTCGTTTATTCTCCTCAGTTATCCGCTCAATTTCTGCTTCGAGGTCGGCGACTTTTTGTTTCAGCATCATGGCCTCTTCTTCGACAACTTGTAGTTTTTTCTTCGTATCAACCTGAGGATTACCCTGTGTAACAGGAGTCGTATGCCAGCGATGAGTTTCCTGACGTAGATTAGAGATCGGCAAGGCGGAATTGCACGGTGAGCAATGGGTCGGACCTACCTGAAGATCTCCGTCGAGGGATCGACTCCGAACCATCATCTGCTTCGATACCTTCTTCTTCTGAACCTGAAGCTCTGCGTTCAATCTCTCGATGTCTCTTTCCTTCTCGATGACTTTGGCTCGGAGTTCTCTCGCTTCCATCTCTAGCAACTTGACTTTTTGACCAGACAAAGTCTTGTCCGATCCAGGCGGCAACTTGGACAAATCGAATTTCATAGTTGGAATGTTGATGAGCTTCTCTTCGAGAGTTTTGACCTCCTTCTGGAGAGCTGAAAAGATCACGCAGCTCAAGCAGGACCGTCTCTTCGGTGGGTTGATTCTGTCGAGGTAACCTGTATAATTTAGGGGAAAACTCTACCATCGTTCTTCTGATCCAGCTCTTCCATCCGTCGACGAGCGACGAGTATCTCCTTCTCCTGAATTTCCAGCTGGACCTTTAGCTCTTCGGTCGTCATATGATCCCCTGAGGATGCGCCGCCTTGCGTCATTTTCTGGACCTGCATTATCAAAACCTCGTTTTCTTGTTCCAGCTGCGCTAGCTTCTTCCTAGCGTTACGATTTTCCTCTTCCGAATACTTGAGTTGTTCCTTCACGTCCGTTTCTCGCTCCATGCTATCGAGTAGGTCTCGCCTGAGCCGCTCATACTCGTCCCCTCCCTAGAAGAAATCCGGGCGCTCAGAACCACGTATCTCAGCACGGCATGGTGGAGCCCATGGAAGGAAAATCCTGATCGAGACGAACTTCGTCGAGGGATCCTCACTCACCAGACTCTTCGGTCTCTCCGACTGTTCCTTGGAAAGACGTTTATTGAGTTCTGTAGCGATCCGGAGCTCCTCTTCCAGATTACGCATTTTGGTTTTGTCCACATGAGTCCTCGTGGTCTTCTCTAACTCTTTGATGCTCTCTTCCAGTTGAGATTTCTCGAGCTCTAATTGTTCTTCACGCTTCTCGGCTTTCCGGAGCTTGAATTGAAGCACCCTGCGGAGGAGAGAATCGCTTTGAAAAGTCTCTAACCCCGTGGCGATCTCTCCCGGAGACGAATTCCGGCGGGGCGTGGAGGAAATTTTTACTCGAGCACAACAATGCACGAGGATTAGCAGAAGCCGTACCGGCAGTTCTTCTGCGACGCGTCGAGATCCCGTTTCACTTCGAGAAACTCGTTGTTGTGGTCTTCTCTGAAGTTGTCGTGCAGCTCTTCGATTTGTTGTTCGAGATCACGAGTTTCTTTCTTGTAGCGTTCGTTCTCCTCCATAATTTCCTCGCACAGTGCCTCCGCTTGCGACAATTTGCTGCGTAAAGACACTAGCTCCTCCCTGGAATTCTGCTTCGTGTCCTTCAATGTTTCCAGTTCAGCTTCCAGCTCCTTCACTTGCAAGCTCATGACCTTATTATCGTCCTGTAAGAAAGAAGGCGGAACTTCAGGGCCTCCATTCTCCGATGCGAAGGGTCGAGTCGAAGATCACGGATCAACACCGCACAGAGGTTACCTTGAGTTCTTCGTTGGTTGACATCATTTCATGGAGTTTAGTGCGGAGCTGAAGCATTTCGGACGCTGTCTTATCGAGGTTCTTCTTGTCGTCCGCCGAAGGAGCTGTTTTCCTTTGCAAGAGCTCAGACTTTTCTTTCTCGAGGTTCGTGGCTCGCTGCTCTGCGGCCTCGAGTTGTTTCTTCAGACCATTGACCTGCCCGAGTCCAATAATGATTCAACTGCATTGGAATTACGGAACGTCAACGAGTTCTGGGATCGTTGAAATCGATTTCGGCACCGATGCTCACCATATCTACGAGGTCCTCATAGCTGTCCTGGAATTGGAGGGTCGTATCTGTGGTGTCCGTTGTAGCGGTACACATCGTGTCCACAGTCGATACGGATCGAGCATCATCGCTCTGTCTTCGAATGCCAGTCGCATTCTTAACTTTCAAAATGAACTCCACATCCGCCGAGTTGCCTGCGAATTATGTTCAATTTATGAGTCTGGCTTGCTTTGTGGATCCATGACTGTGCCCAAGAGCTGGATTTGTGGGTTCCCCAAGACATTTTCCACGAGATCGTATCCATTGACAACGAGCCCGCGAGTCTTTTCTCATTATAGCTCGAAGATGCTCTTCACAAAGCATGCGTGACGTTGTCTGCTGAGCGAGCTCTCGTCAGTGGCCTTGGCCCAAGTCTGCTAACGCTTAGATTATCGAGAAGAATTCGAAGCGAACGCCCAGACCGTCACAGGAGTATCCGCTGAAAAAGCGTCGATATTTGGAATGCCGCATCACTGAGAGATCGATATCCTTCCTGAACCCCATGTCGGACTTCTGGAGCCAGGTGACGGGAGACTGCTGAACTTAGCTAGACACGAGAGAACGTCTTCTTTCATCTTTCATTGCCAGTAAGCTTCGATGCAAACATTATCTGACAGGAGATTGCGGACGGTAGTCATTCTGGAAAGATATAGTCGAAGTCTGCAGGGTCTTTAGCAGCATAAACACCGCGATTCCGATAAACATAAATTCGCATCTCCGCGAGACGTCCCTGCGACCGGAATCGATTATGGCCCTTCTCTGAACGATCTTCGCGATTTCAATTCACGGAGTGGAAAGCCTTCCTCAGGGCGGAAAACAGATGAGAGATCATGAATTCTCCGAATCATAGACTGTTGTCTAATTGGGAACGGGGAGAGCCGCATCTCCGGCTGATCCACAAACCAGCCTGATCTGAGACATCGGGAATCCCGCGTGATTTCTCCCTGATTCGCATTGAATAAACGCTCTGGGTCAGAAACCAGGAGCGAATCGCCTGCCGGCATCATCGGCGTCGTTGCGGGCTACGCGAGCTGCCGCATCCAACAGCGCCCGAAAATTTCGTCCTGAGGTCCCCTGGGAGCCAGTTCTACTATCTTTCAGGTATTTTGGGATGGTCAGCTGTTGGAGCGCAATACGACAAAGGGTGTCTTTCGAGGCAATAGTCCTACGCCGAAGAATATGCCCAGATTCCCTCGTGTGCATCAGAAAGACTCGGCAGGAATTCGAATATCTCTTGGTATTGGCCGATATCTCGAAATGTCGGCACTTCTAAGCGCTAACGATCGACTTCGCACCCTTTCCGAGGTCCGGCAAAACTGGGTCGAAATTATTCGAAAAGAAGCTGGGCGAGTTTACGACCCTATAAACAATTCTCGGATGGATACTTCAACGATCGTCAGGTTCTTGTGAGGCATTTCGCAAGCACGGAGCACACTTGCGCTCCCACCGAGAGCTTCGATACCGGAGAACGTATGGACTTTCGGGGAGATTCCTCGCTGCGCGGACGACATACCCGAATCCGAGTTGGTGATCACTTCGAAAGGGCCGGCGATACTGTTGCCTCGACTCCTCGACGAAGGTCCATTTGAGGCATTTGCTTCTTCGTCTTTGACGCTTTTCCGTCGCAGCACCGGTTCTTTTGGTTTGTGGTCGCTGATGTCTCCGAAACACTTCTTGCACCTGGTAGGCCGAACCATTCCCGGTATGAAACCGGTGCAGGCCGCCGCCTGTTTGGCGCTCATCGTGCGCGAATTATCTCAGCACGGTGAGCGATGGGAATCGTACGTCACCCCCACTGAAGAAACGATTCAAATCCGGCGATTCATAGGCATTTTCAAAGCAGAACCAGAACACGATCAACGAACGGGCTCGCTGGTTACTAGGAGGGCCCGAGTTCTATGGCGGCGCAGACCACGGCTGCTGGTTCTGGGTTCTAGTAGTAGCGCTAGTCTCTCGGAGAGGAGGCTATTTTTAACACGAGTCCTCCAAGACAGGCCGACAGCATTGAGCCGCCGTCGACGGCCACAATACCTTTATCGCATCATGCAGATATCAGGTGCAGTCCGGGGAGAATCGCCACCCGAGACGGACTGCGGGGTCGGGCGCATGTCCGTGTGCGGTGCAGGGAGTTCTATCCTTCGCTCGCATCAGACGGAGCGCTGGATTCTGAGTTTCACAATGGAATTTCTTTTAATGCGGATCTGGACGAGCTATAATACATCGATTGTTTCGGACAAGAGACTGTGTTCCCTGGGTCTATCGAGAATCCGTGTCAAAGCTTCTATGAGAGTTATTCCTGGATTCTTGGAGACGCTCCGGAAACCCGGGTCCTCGGTGGCTGCTCCCTCACTACACAAGTTCCCGGGCATCTGCTCGACGTCGCGATCCATTATAAAACTTTTATTCGAATATGGTACCGACAAGTCAACTCGCAACATGAACATCTCCTCATTTACAACATAGAAAAATAGCAAACTCTTAGCCTAATAATTACAGGTCAGCATTCCGCAAGCATCGCTCCTCATTGTCGGGCAACGCGATTGAGAGGAGCAGACTCACTCGGAATTCAAACAATCAACATGATGCGATCTCAGTATCCACAAACGTCTCGATCAATCTTCTTCCCGTGCCGAATTCCGGAGGAAATTCTCATATTTACGATTCTCTTTCAAGCGATCGACTGTTCGTTTCAGATCATCGATTGTCATGGCCAGCTTCATCTGCTTGCTAGTCCTGAAGTCCGGCGTAGGCGGATCCCGTTGGGTCGCTTCTACGGCAGTCTTGCGTTTACTCTTTCCCACCACGGGATCGGCAGCCTCGACTCGAGTATTGTCGATACAAGTGATCACAGCTGGAAAGGAGGAATCTTAATACTTGTGAGTCTGCCTGTCGGCAGATCGATATCCTCAGGCTGGATTACCACAGCGGGAGAGGGTAATCGGTGAAATGTGGAAATATGTACATACGCTCTAGCGGCCGGAGCATCCGGGTGCGCTGGGATCGTTGGAGGAGTTCCCGGACCTCCCGCTTGGTTTCATCAAGGGATCGCTGAGGCGGTGTTTGCTCTTCCAGCTCCTCAACCTCTATGAAATAAAACTCAGGCTCGACAGAGTCCGGCAGTTCCGAGTCCGGGAGATTATTTTCGGGCACCGGTCGAGAAAACCAGAAGCCAGGGACTACGTAATTTTCAAAGTCTTCCAGCAGATACCGCACCGTTGTCCCGCCTGCAATCGATCGTCCATTAATACTCCTCACCCAGCGGCATTCCCCTCCACGGCTCGCGATGTCCGTGGCTTGGGGGTACGCTATCGCTGTTATTTCCTCTATGTCGCTAATTCAGTCACTGATAGATGGAATCAGGAGTGATCGTCAATGGGTGCTTACAGGGCAGAGAGTAGCAGAGCTGATTATATATGTGGCCAAGGAAAGTGAAGTCGTCCTCGAAGTCTTTGATGTTAACTTTGATTATCAGAAGGGTCACTTTTCTGTCATCCTCGACCATACGAATGAAATCCGATCGGTCATTGGAAGCCGGTATTGGGAGTGTGAGCGCAGATATCCGCTGATACAAACTCGACAGGTTCTCACGACTGTTCCAAGCAGTCCCCAGCCCTGAAAGGGAATGATCACGCGTATTTGTTCTGCTCGAGCAAGATCAGTCTTCTGATATGATTCGAAGCTCTGACGAAAAAAATGTAGACTCACGAAGAGAATTCACTTGAAGAAGGTTTTCCGACGAAGCCACGGAGGCCAAATGATTGACGATGTCATTCATCAGCTTCACGGAAGTCGGCAGAGAATCTTTTGGGACGCAAACTTTGCTTAAACAGTATTCGATACCCCGACGGACGAACGCTGGTAAACTCGCTTCCTCGAATTTCGGTTCGGCAGGTATATCTTCGGCGAGCATTCCGAGGACATCTGTAACCACATCGTGCAATGGGGCTTTATCAGTTTCCCATCGCACGTGTTTGGCGTCGTAGATGTCAGTCTGAGGCTCGCAATCGGTCCAAACAACCCCGATCGCAGGGGCAGGAGAAAGACGCCTCGTCAAATTCCGGACCCTGATCACGAAAGCGGGATCATCTCCAGGAAGGACCAATACCGCATTCGACCCGCACAGACTCCGCGGGATTGCGGGACATATTCGCACGGATAGATCGTGATTAAAGAAGCGCCGACATTTCTCGAACGCCTGCGTTGCTCCGTTCGAAACGATCACGAGTTTAACGATTTGCTGGAAAATCCGTTCCAGATGGATTGGTCTACTGTCGGCGTGTTCGTGTGAGAGCGTTTTTTCCCGCAGGGCGTCCCAATCCAACTGCAATCGACGAATTTGTGACGGGGACTTCCGTTTGATGCCTCGATAGTCTTTGGATATTCCAAGCACGGGTCCGGCGGGGAAATCTCGAACCTCCTTCTGTATCTCGACCCAACGTCTCCACTTGCGAGAATATCTGCGAGCCAGATGATTGATGCGGAGAGTTTTCGCGAGACTCTCCCGATATGCGTTGAAGCTAATTTCGTGCTCCGCTCGAGCGACCTGGCTGACCATAACTCGCACCACGTCATCGATGAGCCGTACTTGATTGGATAGAGAGATCGCCGCGCAAACGTTTTCCACTGTCTTCGCCCTGCATTCTGCGGCGATCGCTCGGGTGAACACCCTGACATGCTTCGACAGGAATTCCTCGCAAACTTGGGCACAAACATTGTCGAAAATAAGTTGCCGTCTCTGACGGTCGGCTTGGAGTTCAGCCTCCAAGATAGACTTGGAAACTTCTCTGACCACATCCGTGACCACTGAGTTCGTGACCGAGTCGAGAACTTGACACGAAACGGCTTGTCGCTCTCCGATGTTCCTGAGCAGCGAGCTTACCTGCTCGTTCACAACCTCATTGAGCAAGGCATCGACCTGGGGTTGCAGCTCTTCGTCGGTCAGCTGTCGACGCTTCGCAGGCAGCTGCGAGGGGGGTTGAAATTCGATCGCAGGCGCGAAATGATCCGCCTGATCCTCCGCACCCTCCGGGAGGTTCAACGAGGATCTCTTGAGCATACCGTCTTGTGTGAAACTGTCTTGGGGCGCGTAGTTGTGACTGGGAATCTCCCCCGGTCCGTAGACGACTTGGGCAAGAGACGGCCCCATTTTTTGCGAAATTCTCCGCGATAACGTATCTTCTAGTCTTGATTCACACTGCTGGAAAGCCTTGAGGTTAAGCGACCCGTATTCGCCGACTTCGATTCCGAAGTTGTTGATGAACGCCGAGCATTCGCTTTCGCTGTTGAAGTAGAGATCCGCTGTGAGCGTGCCCAAAGTGAGGCCTTCGCTTTTGTTGAGCGCTTTCGACAAGACCGAAACTGCGCGAACACGAACTTCAGTGAAGAATCGATGCAGGATGCAGGCGACCAGATACGGAGAGCTGTTCACGAGATTGAAGAAACGCACGTAGTTCCCCCCGTGAAGGGCATACATCGCAGAAATAGCGAACCTGACGTATGGATGGCGTCGGATTTCCGGCTCCAGGTCGGTGATGGTCTTCGCGATTCCGGCGTCGTTCAAGTTGATGAGAATTTCGTATGCGACAAATTCGGCTTCGTTCGTGCAGCGAACGCCTTCCAGCTTGAGATCATGATAAGAGTACTTCAAGGATTTCAAGCATTTGGTGAGGTTTTCGTTATTTAGCTTCGGATCGAAACTGTGCGGGTCTTCCTCGCAGAGAGCGTGAGCGCAGTGGATGTGGAAGCGACTGCATCTCTCCAGGATTCCTGTCGATATAGGATCCGCCTCGATTTCCTGCTGAGTTATGTCTTTCCTGATGGCGCGCGTCCGATTCCAGATGAATGTGAACCATTCCCCGCAATTGCTCGCCGGCTGAGCGGAGATTATGAATCGAATCAGATAATTCATCGTCAAGTTGAGACTGGCTGGAGATCGCAGTTCATACGGGAGCGGGAACTCCTGATCCGCGGAGGATCTCTGATATTCTTTTACCATACGACTGGGATCCATAACGCCGTCGGCTCCTTGAATCATCTCGTACTTATCGACCAAGTTCCTGAGCCCCCTCTGATAGCGTTCTTTCTCTGGACACATATCGGGACAAGTACCTTTGATGGCGCCCGACTGGGGCTGGCTGCTCAGGACTTCACGCACGATCTTGTCCTTCATCTCCAGGAGTTTGTGACGATCATTGAGCGTATTTGCCGAATGGCTCAACAGCTCATTGAGTTTGGCCGACCCAGGGAAGTTCATCTGGGAGCGCGTCTGCATGGGTCTTTGAGGAGCGACCATACTCGTCGGGGGCGCGGAAGGGGCGGTAGGTTCCATGCCAGTAAACGGCGGGAGCGTGCTGCGGTGGTCGAGCTGATATCGCGAATCCAGGGATCTGGCAGAGGATGCTTGGGCGGCAGGAGGAGCCGCGTTCCGAACCCACACCCGATTTGTGTGACTGGAAGGGCCGTCGGGTCTCGGGCCGAACGGGGGACGAACCACGGATTCTTTTTGTGGTTGAGGGGCCCCCGCAAGCCACTTCGTGGGCGGCAGTGGAGGGTTCGGCCCTCGTCTCGGTGACGAGTCAGGTCGAGCAGGGGACCGAACGAAGGCGAATTTCGAGGTATTCTGGGCGGAAAGGCCAGAGCCGGACTCGGTCTCCGTAGTGGCGACGCTTTGGACTGGTTTCCCGAAAAGAGTCATCGGTGCTTTCGATGAAGACGCGTTCGGAGCGGAGAGGTTTGCGAAGAAATTCGGAGAGGACCCTCCGGACTGCTGTTCATTCTGCTTTTGGAACAATGCGAAGCCTCGGCCCACATCTCCCTTCGGTAGGGTGTTGGCGTTCGCCGAAGGAAGAGGCTTGCCGAACAGCGTCGTACTACTACCGACACCTGCGAAGAGGTTCGTCGAATGGTCGCCTGACGGGCCCTCATCTCGGGCGGGATTATTGCTCGAGCGCTGCTTCTGGAAAAGATTCGTGGATCCAAAATTCTCGGACCCGGGAGCGAATGGTCTCGCCGTGAATGGCGATTCCTTAGACGGATTGAAAAGTGCAGCTGCGATGGTCCCACTCGAGCCAGTGACCCTGTCAGGCGCCGACGAAGATGCCGTGCTTTCCTGCAACGCTCTCGAGAAGAGGTTTCGCGAAGCGCTCGACGTGTCGGCACGTGGTTTTCCGAAGAGAGATTTCGTCTGCGGTGCTTTCCCGCTCGATTGGTCCTCAGGTCTCGATACTGCCGGATTCGAGCTGAGAGAATGGAAATCATCTCCTTCAGAGGCTTTGTCCGATGCAGTCGATGAGAGATCAGCCCGGGCGTCAAAGGGATTGGTCTTGTCCGTCGAAACGATCGGGGTGCCCTCCGTGGAAGATCGCTGCAGACTGCACCACTGTATCGAGATTTGCTTGTATTGAGGCGATTCCTGAAAATTAGGCGGAAAAATGAACATAGAGGGCTTTGAGGCTGACAGCTAGCGATCATCGATTCAGTTATGACGAGACGATATGGATACGAACGGTGTCCTACCTTTCTCAAGGCATTTTTCGCAAAGGCCGCGTCCGTATGGTTCCTGAAGCCAACGATCGCTTTGTCGGTATCCCGGAAGGTCACCTTCTGAACTTCGCCGTATTTCGACATGGCCTCGAGAAGTGAAGCCCTATCTTTCAAACAGGGTGGCAGATTCTTCAGAATGAGCGTCTTCAGGGTTGACGTATCGATTTGTGCTCTCTCAGCAGCCATCGCGAGCTGAGGAAGAAGAAGAAACCTCACCAGTGAACGACTTCCAGCGGCCCTCGGGAGAGGCAAGTCAGCGGTTTCGTCATGATTCATGATGGAAGAAGTAGAATGCATTCAGGAGCTATTGGTGGATGCGGGACTTCGGAGAGGCTGAACTGTCGACAATCATCTGCGTCGACTGTGGGCGACTTCCTCCAGCCATCATCCTTACCTCTTGCTCTTCTCGCCCGGAGACCCAGAGGCTACGGTACACTACTCACCTTGCAGTTCCTTGACCGCGGTTGTCAGTGGCTCTTCTCGCCTTCAGTTCGTAAAAACTGCACTCTTACCCAGTACTGCTGGCGGATGAAATCGCCAGGATCTCAATTGATCGACTCAGGAACTCAGAGAGATTATTGCTCACGATGCCCGCCACTGATATTTCCCTTGACCCGGCGATTACTTCGTCCGCCCTTCATCGATTGGACTGAGGGTCCGAGCTTTTCCCTTCGCAAGCCTATCGAAATGACATAATCGAGGAGAATAAAGCGCAGTCGAAAAGTGCCGGGCAGTTTGTTGTTGTTTTCATATTCAGATATCAATGGGAGAGAGGCGTCCTAGATACGTCCCACATCGGTCCCGTGTCGAATCACAGCCATTCTCCTTCCTGGTACCAGAGGCTCGGAATTCTCCCATCGGCGTCATCTAACATCATTCAACGCAAGGTCGCCCCCCACCAGTTGCTCTCTGGAGAAGCACACTTGCTAGAGGAGGGATCAGTCAATTGAAATCCGTCGTCCCCGTCGTCTGCTCCGGAGTCCCAACAGACAGTGGTACCGCAAACACACCTCGCGCCTTCCCTATTTGGTTGTCTGCAGCCGCGTGCTGGAGTCTTCGGAGGGAACTGACAGTTCGTTTTGGTGATTCTCCCTTGAAGTTGAAGCCTCAACAAAGAAATGGCCAAGAAACAGGCAGTCGGTCGCCCACAACCGTTGGAGCTCACCCCCGTGGAAGCATTGCTGCAAATGAAGCAAGAACTCGACGAAGATATCGAGTACATGGGCCAATCCATCCAAACGCTGAAAGGCAAGTCAATCCTCCTGCCATGCGAAAGTCCATTCAAGAACTGATCCATATATTCCTTCGGGGGAAAATGAAGAGATCTCCTCTGCCGAATGTCCTGTGACCCCTTGCTTCCCCTCTAGTGGTCATGGACAAATGCTTCACCTCCGGAGACTGTCTGTCGAAGTTAGGGAAAGAATATGATGGCAAAGAAGTCCTTGTACCTCTCTCCGGCTCCGTATACGTCCCGGGCTACCTGGTGGGCGGTGGTAAAGCGACGATAGGTGAGTTGGCCACCGGATGGGCAGATACAAATGAATCAAGAGAAATCCCGCATCGACTCCACCTCCAGCACAATTGGTTCCCCCTGGGACGGTCGAGACTTTGGATTCCGAATGTTTGCACCGCAGGTATCGGCACCGGCTACTTCGTGGAGCGCGACGTAAAAGATGCGGGAGACATTTTCAAACGCAAAGAGAAACTGGTTCAGGACCAGATCGACAAAGTACAGAAAGCTGCTCAGGAAAAGGTACGCCTCCTCGAGCGGTAGCTTTCGCGGCTGACAGTCTTTGCAGCAAGGCTTGACACAAGGGGAATGAATATGGGAGTTTATGTTTTCGACAGCGCTTTCTGTCGGAGTCCAGTGCATCATTTATTAAAAAATATTACATCCGTCTTAGGTCCGGTTACGGGATGCTGTGACAGAGACTGTACAAGAGAAGATGATGACTTTGATGGCTGCTCCGAAGAATGCGCCTGGAGCCCCTCCACAAGTGAATTGACGAGGATGAAGTGTACATAGTCTCCAACGTCGATGGTGAACACTTAAGTTAAGAAAAACGTCTCTTGCAAAAGCGGCGCCATGCATTAAAGGAGCCGCAGCGCTTTCCTCCGGGCGGAGCCGTGTCCTCATTATCCTCGTTTAAGTTATAACTCATGCATGAGTCCCCGGGATCCAGAAATCTAGGACTCAGAAGGCGCGTTTTTTCGGAGAACCGACAGCGAACGGTATACAGGTTTGTGGAAGTCGACCCCTGCGTCAAGAACAGTCGCGTCGAAAACGGTTCTGAGCTCCAACAACATGTCACATGTTTTCCCACCAAGGAGATTCCCGCCGGGCACAAAAGCCGTACTGCTCGAGGGCATTTTCCCGCTCCCGAACGATCCCCGATGAACTATCCTTCATCCTCACTGGATGCCGCAGGGCACACCAATCGGATGATCTTGGTATACCGTATTTTCTCTAACTCCAGGGCTTGCTCCAATAGAAGGTCATATAACGATCTGTATGAGAAAACGCGGATGAGAGATATGAGTCCCAGCTAGCGTAAGTGACCAGATCGATAGTGATCGCTGACGCATGTGATCCATCTCGCTTCGATCCGTGGTCATGCAGCTACACAAGAATGGTAAAATATGGGCTTCGCACAACGGAAGAGCCCTGGGCTCCTAGAATCGAAGACGTTGACCAACACGTCTCCCAGGCACAATATCTCTATACAAGCCCAATAGAGGGTTGGGAGACTCGCGGTAGATTTCGTCGTATTCGTGGGGAACAACTTTCTGGGGTGCCGCGGAGTACCGATATTCATCCACGAAGCCGCAGAGCTGAAAGTGAACGAGATTCCATAATTGGTTGGAGTCGCACCGCTGTCCATCCGAGTTTGATGATGAGTCCTCAGCCCAACCTACCCTGGTTGCTTTGATGATTGGAAGGTACGGGTGCCACGACACGTCACGGAGACAGGCGTATGGACCGAATTCACCGTTCGACATCGCTAGTTTCCCGCTCAAGATATCGAATATCTTCACTCGACCTGATCGGCAGCCAGCATAAACGAAGCGTTGTCCCGTTGTCGCCATCGGAGAGAAACGACAGTGAATTTCTGTCTCGTCGACGAGAATCGTTCTGCAAGAGAATCGCTATCGGCTGAGAAAACAGGTCGCGATCTCGCTACCGGAGGGAGCCGATTCTATTCTCCACCCACAGCTCCCGAAAAATAGATTCCACAGTGGCAATGGTTGCGAAACAGAGTTCGTGATAAGGAATAGATCATCCGAGGAAGGAGAGCTTTTACCTGAATGTCAGGACGCTGGCGTCGCCGGAAGCAGGAGATGCCCAACTATCTGTCCGGTTGGGTCGAACCAATCTCAACTCCCACTCAATACTGCCTTGCAGCGGTCTCCTCTCTTGGATTGCTTTCTTATCGGTCATGCTTCGAATGTCCCATAATTTAATCGATTGGTCGTGACTGCAAGATATGAGGTATCTGCCGTCGTTTTTCGAGTCGATGAAGAGAACCGCATTCCTATGACCAGCGAGGTAACCCACTGGTTGACTATCTGATCCTTGCACAGTCCGCCGGTCCCAAACTTTGATCAGACCATCGTCGCCGCCTGAAATCGTCCCTCGACTGTAGACTCGACTCCCTCGAACTGAACGAATCCGCGAAATGAGTCTCATCCGAAATGTGACAGAGTCGAGAGTTTCTCATACCCGTATAAAATATCTGCGAGTAGGGATCCGCGAGGGCAAGTCCACGGATTCGACCCGCCTGAGTCGTTATCTGTTGCGTCTGTTTCAATGACTTGAGATCGAAAAATAATATACTTGAGTCCGTGGTGCTAGAAAGGAAAAATTCTGTGAGTCTCCCTGGACAGCGGGATCATCTCTTGACGGAGGATTCCCGTCCCGGAGATACTCACCCAGCAATTATCTCGTCTCTAGACGGGGCGAACTTGAGACACGCGGCAAAGCTCCTCGCGGCAAGGCGCCCCTCGAGCTGGAAGCAGCTCGCGGGCGCGTCTTCTCTTTCCATCGGCTGCAAAACCACTGATTGGGGTACAGTGTTAGTCAACTATCGATCGGTGTACTGAAACTCAACCGAAACATCGTCGGAGCGATCTGGATTCAATTTCGAACTCACTTCCTCCCATGGTCATCGAGTATGCAAGGTAGCGGGCGTCAGGCGAAACCGTGCACTCGGTGATGGATTCTTCGGGATTTGCACGCTTGAACCACATTGACGGGATCGTCTGATCGGTACGCGTATCGTAGATCCTATGGAATGAGGAAACTCGATAGAAATCGGAAAAGCCTCGATTGGAGCTCCCTCGGCACCTGAGTCGATGAATTTCGGAGAATGCCCACATACCTGACGCCTCCGAACCGCGTTGCACATACGAATATATCGCCATCCTTCTCGTATGTTCCGCTTACGGCCTTCTCGTCCAGATTACGAATGGTGGCGCCCAGATTTCGCTGATTCGGGAGAAATTCACAACCCATAAAGGACCTGTCGCCCGCCGTGGAGCGTGGACCGACAGCTCGCTGGAGGAATTCGGAGCTGATCAGACATTCTCTTCCGCAGCCTTCCGCCGCATCCAGAATGAACACCCTCCCTCCCCCAGTGTTTGAAGACTGGCAAACATCTCATCAAGTGTCAGTTCGCAGGGCTTACCTCGTGAAGCGCGTCCAGGATGTTGGATGTTTTTTTGCGTTTGAGTCGACCACTGTGCTGCCGGACCAGGTTGAAGACATCGTTCCCGAGTATCTTCGTGTCGTCGAGCCCATCGCCATGTTTTCGACCGACAGAATCTTGCAAGAGGATAATAATTTTTTCTGAGCTTTTTCGTCGATGAAGAAATCAAGGATAACCACGAGATAACTTCCGCTGCCTGACGACGCGACCGTGAGGCTCTTTGTTGAAACATGCTTGTACCTTCTTTGTGGGGACTATAGAATTTTACAGGGGATATTGGTTTTAGCGGAGAGGTTCTAGGCGATCGCCTCATGGTTCCTGTGTGAGATCCTGCAGCTAGTTCCTGCTTCGCGCAAATATTCTGCACAATATATACCTCCAGATGTCGGTTGATCTACGCTCTCGGGTGGCTCATGCAGGATGCCCGAAAGCCTGAAAGAGAATGACAGCTTTCATTGAGTTCTTCGCTTCAATCATAGTCCTCGACTCGACAGTCTCCCATGGAATGGATCGCGGAGTATCGACGCCATCGGTTGTTGCCGGAAAGAGACGAATTTTCATTCTTCGAAGAAGTCCTCGAGGCATCTGACGGCCTAGAGCAGGGGTGTCAAAGAGGTGGCCCGCGAGGGGTTTTCTCGTGGCCCGCGGCCGATCCTCAGATATTCCATAGGATCATATACTTGTAAATTTCTAATCACGAATAGAACGAGTCGACTCTGAAAAATCGAGAATCAATTGCGACCCATCATGCACATACATATATGTGTTTCCCTCCAGCTTTCCGATCTCCCCGCTCAAACAACGTGGATTAAGAATAATGTCGAAAAAATCTTTGGATGTGGCCCGCCGGCTTCTCCCAGTGCTTCTTCATGGCCCGCCGAAGATTTGACTTCGACACCCCTGGCCTAGAGTCAAGCATTCAATACACCACCCAATCAGCTGTGTGCGGCGGAATGCCGGTCCCGAATAAGTGATTGCTCGGGGAACGGAGCGGTAACCCGAACATTCTGGGAGATGATGACTAATGGAAGGAATCACCTTGGCTCATTCCGCGAATGAAGCTCTCCGGATCTATCTCTGAGTCTTCGCCAGACGGAGCCTGCAAGGTTTCGTCTCTCTCTCCTCACATCGAGTGACGAACCGGCGCGGTATCTCGGTCGTGTAAGGAGAGCAAACTCGTTCGAAGATTCACGATAGCCGTTCACGATATCTGAGTGCAAAGTACGTCGCCTCGAGACACTACGCGAGGTCACTTGGCTTGTGCCTCTCCGGCTCTAGTAGTATATCCGTACAACTCTCTTGTAGCGGTCCTTCGAGAACGATTGGCTCACGTCAATATCCCGCCTGCATGCTCACCGGCTCCAACGGGAGACTTCTGGCCATGAAGGGCTTTTTTCCAGCGGGAAAACTCTTCTACATACAGTGATAAATGTTCTCACCTGTTGAGAGTACTTATCACGGTTTGTATCAAATTCTCACTCTCGGACATATCTCACACAAGACTCTGACTCCAGGATTCACATTGCCAAGGGTTGGATCGTGGCTTCGAGTATGTAAAACTCGCGGGGGAACATAAGTGAACCAGATCAGCGTCGAATACAAACAATCAGCTGGAGGATGGATCCACCAGCGATGATCCAGCCGCTGTTGTGACCGCTGTGTTTACACTACCCTCCGATGCACAGCTGCGTCTGCGCGCCATCCAAGCAGGAATCATTCCCCCCTCTGCCAGTACGATGAACGCAGAGCATGATTCCTCCCACGCAGGAATAGGTTGACAGATCTCGCGAACGTCGATTCGAGAGTCGAGGGACTTCCTTAGAGCGAACATCAAGATTCGTGGGCCAAAAAAGCTCCAGTTTGGTCGTATGCCGGAAATTATGCGGTCTCTCTCGACAAACCGGTGATGGTGCGCGAGAAGTTCTGAAGCGGATGCTGCGCGAAGATGGGCTCGACCCGACCGCTTCTCAAAGCTATAGCTATCTTAGGTGAGTCAACGAGAGCTACCAAGTTCGCTATGGAAGTCCCGAGGAATACGCTCCTAAGTGTACCAGCTTCAAGAAGTCAGTTCCAACTTCCCCCGCAGAAATCGATCAGAACAAGGATATCTTCTGGATATGGTCATATCCATCGGTCAGTGCCCAGACAAAAACTTCGATACAATCGAAGGTCGCATTCGAGTCTGACGAATTCATCGTGATTCAAACCGACGAAGGATGGTTTTACGCGCTCAGCCGTCGAGGCTCGACGAATGCGAGGGTCCTCGCGGTCACCGTCGTGCTGCAGGCGGACGCTTTCCATCCTCAAAGATACAGGCGGCTTCTGAGTGTTCTGAACGAGGTGAGCGATCGGGACTTCGACGCCGTGAATGAATCATCTTCGAGAGAATATAGTGCCGCGACTTTCAATATGATCACACTGAGCGATTATCCTACAGAGCTATCAGACGAACAATAGTCCACCGGAACTTCTGAGAATTTATCTGGTCGCTCAAACGAAACAGATCATCAACGAGAATGGCTTCTCAGTCGACTTGAGGAGCCTGCCAGCACCTACCGAGAGTGTGCCCATTAAAGGTAAGCCGAGGCTCGTCATGATAATATAATGATCTTATAATAAAATAATCACACGATGGGTGCTTAGTCGATAGAACACGTTCTCGTCATGGGAGAGAGTTGATTTCATCGCTCATATCATGAGTGGCGATGTTCTGAATGATATTCATGCCGTCTGATCGTCAACGATGAACATTCTGCTACCACGAAATCCTAATTTGGTCTTTCGACATCAACAGAGTTGATACGCGCCTTCCAAACGGAGACGATTCTCGTATACACGGCACTCCTGCTCGAACTGCGCGTAATGATCTACCATCATTCAGCGGACGATCTTCAGCAGATGGTTGCAGCTGCAGCATCGCTCATGTCTCACAGGCGAAATCCCTTCGAAAACACCTATCCTCTCATGGGCAATACCGAGGCGGATGTCTCTTTTCTCAGAGGTATGCTCCATAGTTGATGATATTATTTCTGTCGATGGAGGATTCAAATCCAGATGGCCGCGATTGATAAGCGCGAGGCCGATTCTCAACCATGAACTGACTCCCTCGGACCGTCCAGAGGAGAAAATCAATTGATGATCAAGTCTCCGTTTGCCTCTCATGGTTCTCAGGCAAGAAAACCTATCTAGCTGGCGTTACGGACGCTTCCATGGGCACTCGAATGGATATGATGGACCTTTGGGTAGCTCTGCCCTCTGCTGAAGTGGTCATCGCGCTTCACGCCAAAGAAGCCCTATCACGCTGTAAAACGCACAAAGAAATCGCGCTCTTCATGTGTCGCTGTTCTGAAAATACTCGGATGTCAGACGGCGACGTCGTAAGGGTTGGTTTCCGAAGTGATGGGAGCCGATGATAATCAATCGTTGATACTCAGAGAGGAATAATAAGGCTCAATAAGATGTCGCTATTGCCACGGTGTTTTTTCGACAGGAGATCGCATTGAAGACGCGGAACCTATTATCAGCCGTTACAAAAACCGTTCGCGGACGCCCCGAGATGTCCGCGGAGAAAGCCATAGGAGCGGCGAATCTCTCGCCTACGTTGGAGTCTTTCTACAAAGCGATCGCAAGAATCGAAAAAATTCACAACTGATCTCATTCATGTAGAATATTGTGTTCTAGCCCCTCCCGCGGCGTGATCCCGTCGGTGATGAGTCCAGACCGGAGTATTCAAGATTTGTGTCATATCACGGCTCAGGCATATCTCATCGGACTGGGCACCAGCGATGAGTTCTCCCCGCATAGTACGAGCTCATGACTCATAAGCATTGAGATCTTGCTGAGCATAAACCAGGTCTGAACCGACACCGACTTATTATCCGATCACTTGACTAAGTAGTTCTCAATTAGGTAGCGAGTGATCTTCCATGAAAGCGCAATGTCGGTTTCTCGAGAGAACTCCATCCTCGGTTTCCTTCTGCCCATCGGAAATGAAGTCCAGAGTCATATGATAATCGGGTCGAACGCTCTCTGTAGACCCTAAACCCCGAGCAACATCATAAATTGGACTTGACTTCAACTCGGTGCGAAGACTCGCATGCCTCCTACTGACTCTTGCTCTGAACATTCAATGAGAGAGGCCATTCAGATCAGAGCGGCGATTCTAGGTCCCCAGCATTCAGCCTTCGGGGTAGTCCTCTCAGAGCCGAGTCGATGATATCATTCGAATCTCTCAGTACAGCGTAGAAGTTTTCAGCCAACTTCGCGCATCTATAGGCCTTCACTGATCCTACTCTTCCAGCGAGCGGAGAGAGCTCGTATTTTGAAGCGTGATGGGCACCGAGAGGAAAGAATTTCTTTCAGGCTTATGCAGTGATGTATGCTCATCCGGTTCCGGGACTCGGTAGCCACCAAGTGGCGGAAGTTTGAATGGAGCGCAGCACATTGAACTCCTCTTCGCTGGTCGAGCTCGACCCAGAAAGCTTCCGCTGACCCCAGAGGTTCCACAGCAGTGCCTATGCAATACGAGCTGAAAGAGCGAAAGGGAGGAATACGGAGCTGCCCCGCTCCCGGACTGTTCCGCAGATGAGCCAAGCTGTGAAATGATGAGAAACTTCGAGAGTACCGTCATCGGAAACATCGGATGAAACTCATGTCCAGGTCAGCAGTATTATCCCATCGGAAATGAGCTGAAACAGGCGAAAACATGTTCGCAAAGGCTCGTAGATGAGGTCTCACGGTCGCTCCTGAACATGTGAACTGGATCACCCATCTAGAAGTCGGTACGGACCAGAGGAAGTTCACAAACGGCACGAGCAACTACGACATCTCATGAAGCGACTTTTTCGGGCGAACGGACTCTCGCATACATACCGATGGCTGTCCGAGACCGATGTCTCTGGAATGTCAATTATACGGGGCCCGGATGGTATTCTCGAACCAGCGAATCATAGATGCCCCTCCAGGGTTAAGGCCTCCTGTTTCTTGCGGGTCTGGTGCGAGGTCTCGCCGCCAGTCGGATCCGCCTCGCTTGAGATAGAATCGCCGCATCGGCTAATCTCCGGTCGCACAGAGACCTGGCCTCCTTCCCCGAGTTTCGCCAAGCGGCCGTTCTTCTCTATAGAGCTCTCCCGAGTCAAATGTCTTATCCTGTGGGCTTTGATTTGGATCACGGCATTGTGGAATCGAGTTGAAAAGCCGGGGAGAGAATCCTCAGGACGGTATCGCCCGGTCGCGCTGGGACTCTCAGCAAGAATCATCATCATCATTGTATTCACTCTCTCATCAGCAGTGAACGCTTCTTTTCGTCTTTATGCTTCAACTTTAACGGGTGCTCCGCGGACTCGGCATCAGTCAAATCGTTGAGTATCCAAGCATACGCTCAAGTACAGAACAAATTCGTTGTCTCAGCGCTCGAATCGAATCTCCGGTCAAGTTGAGTGTGTGTGCGAGCTGGTGTCTTGTATTATACAGAGACCCCAAAGCGGTGCGCATGCGCGTGGACTTAGCGTTGTGTCGACCAGCTAGCTAGCCGCTCTGCTGTTGGTGACGAGCGAACGACCCTACACTGAACATCGGTGTCGGCCAAGAAGCGTTGTGGAAGATCGACCTGTTACCCGCAAATTTCGCTATTTCGAAGCTGGAAATGACGTCCGCGGACGTTGAAGCTGCTCAGAACGTGACCCAGGTGAGTTTTTCGTCACTGGTATTTTTCCCTGCCACTGGAAACGACTCCTGACTGCTGAGCCATGTGCCCTCAAAGCCTATGTCCCGACGAATTTCTAAGTCCCGTCGTTCGCATTACCTGGGCAGGGAGCCTTGCTGAGCTGTTTTCGCCGAAACTTCTCGTGGAAACTCCTCAGTTCGGTCTCCCGAGCCGAGATAGCCGTGAAACATTCGCTTGAACCGCGAGAATCCATGAGATTCGAGCGATTCTGATTCTCGGAGCGAGGTGGATTCTCCAAGTTCGAACGTCCCCAGCCGAGTCTAAGCCTAAACGTGAAGCTCGCTGAACTTAGATAGCGCACTGAATGCTCTGATGCTTACTGTTTTATTGGAAAATAATTGCCGGTCGAGGCATTCGGTGGTCGGGACGAATGTGTTGCCACCGTTAACAACAGTGATTTTGCGGAAAATTTCCAAGTCCCCAACCATCATGTGTGTGTGTTGGTGCCGTACGCAAGAGCGAGGCTTTACTCCAACGAACTGTTCTCTCAGTCGGTACCCGTGTGTGAAGCATTCGTGCCAGCATTCAGATATGTCGACTGTAGCCTGAATAAGCACTGACGGTCATGAGACCGGAGTCCGAAACGTGTGAGCATATCTCTCTTGCCAGCCCGGACTCTTCCCGAGAACACAAGCATATTGAGCTAGAAGTGATTTTCCAAGGAAGCCGGCTCTCGACGCGGAGTGTGTGGCTTTGCACGAGAATCTTCCCGAATGGGCCTCCGTCGCGGAATGCGTTTGGACTTCTGCTTCTCGTTCCAAACTCTGCAATCGGAGTCGAGCTGCACATATCGGGAGGCACTCCCCCGGTTAGGCTTAACGCCACCGGCCGGCATGGGAAATAAACTTCTCAACTTCAGCTGACTCGTACTTCGGCTCTAGATTTCGAGAAACTCCGATGAAAGAGTCCGCGGAACGATCTGCTCTCGATGTTTCGCGCGATGATCTCCGTGCGAATTCCGATGATGGCTTGAAGGGTGTGTGTGATGACGGCTGAAGAACCGTTGCTTCTGAAACCACCGGCTCGTTTCTGGAGGGGCATTTAATTCGCCGTGAACGAATCGCCGGTCTTGTTCCCGCAGCTTTTCGCTGCTTGAGTTCGAGAATGTTGCTACAATTTGCGTATTTTTTTCATTGAGGATATCATTTGCCTTACGTCTGATCTTCACCAGTGAGGGGAGGTGATATATGAAGAACCTCGAGAAACAGTGAGAGCCCTGAAAAATTCGACGAGACGCCGACGGAAACATGGTAACTCTATCTCGAGGCGAAAGACCGTTAAGCTTAGCTGGAGCGATGGCAGTTATGCGACTCGCTTCAGATAATTCCAGCTGTCGAAATTATTCTGGGAATCGATTATTTCCTCCAAGAATCGAACTTCAACACACTTCTTAAAAATTCACGGAAAGATCTTTCTTTCTCTCTTTCCAGGCTTCAAGTGAGACCGCGGTGGAACGCAAAGGTGCGTATTCTCTCATCTCTTTCGGAAATCTGTGCGTTTTTCATTATCCAAAGGAGGCACACATAGCGAAGCGGGTTGACTGGATATTTACCGAGAACCTCTTCCCTCTGATGTGAGATTGCGAGCGACATGAAACACTTGGTCCCCAGCTCCTCTCGGAATTCTTTCAACTGACCGAGTGAGCGATGAATTGTTCGGCCAATGTGTGAGACCCTCCTGTTGTTGAATTGTCGCGATGACGGTTAGTGACCCCTTCCGAATGCCGGATGAAGGGTTCGTGAACGAAATGTTCCCGAATTCCGCTGTTGAGCGCGACGACTGCCGCGAATTACGATCATTATCCATGTACACCACAATCGTTGGGATTTAGAACAAATGAGCTCCGCTCTCTGTTCGGACATTCTGAATCTTGTTCTACCCGGCTAAATCCCCGATTTCGGGGCGGAGCGAGGAATCCAATGCCGGAGGCAATTAGGCCTCCGGAATGCAACGCAGCACCGCTGTTCACCTGGTTCGAGCCGCTCGCGCCGAGAAAGAGTGCAGGGTCACTTCTAACCTAATACCGTATGTTTTTAGAAAATGGACATGTGAACGGCGGTTCGATAGAGAACGGAGATGCCAATGGCGAACCCCAAGAGCCCGAGAAGGACGAGAAAAGACATTCTTCCTCTGGGCATCACCATTCTTCATCGAAAGACAGAGACCGGCACAAGAAAAAACATTCATCCTCTTCCCATCATTCGTCGTCCAAAGACAAGGTTCGTTTCGGAGCGTTGCGCTTCCGTCATAACTCCTCGGCTTGGACATTTCAACTCACACTCGACAAACTCATTGCAGGACAACCATCGGTCATCATCTTCACATCACTCCTCGTCGAAAGATCGTCATCGAACATCGGACAAGCACAAATCGGATAAACACAGGTCCGACCGTGAAAAGGAGAAGCATCATGGCGATAAGGATAAGTCGGACAAACCACGTTCCGACAAGGAGAAGCACAGATCTGATAAGGAGAAGCACCGCTCGTCCTCTGACAAGGATCGTAAGCATCACTCGACGTCGTCGTCCTCGTCGAAGACCAAGGATCGCCACTCGTCGAGCCACCGGTCGTCCGACAACAAGGATCGACACTCGTCCTCATCTCATCACCACAAGGATCGTCACTCGTCGTCCTCCGGTCGCGAGAAAGACAGAGAGCGCAAGGAGCGCAAAGAGCGTGAACGTCGTGAGAAGGAGCAGCAAAACGCTACTCTCAACAACGGAGCCAATCACGAAACGCCGGAGATCGACTCCATGGAAGTGGATCATGTCGACAGCAGACAGAGCAACCATCATCACCTGAACAATCAAAACCACAACAATCAGTACTCACATCACCACCACCATACCGACTCCTTCGTGAAGGACGAGTCGACTTCGCCTGTGAGACCGGAAGCTCCGGGTCGAATGACGTTGGTTTCAGAAACCGTTGCCAAGGACGAGTATCAGTCTGGCCGGCCTCAAGACAGCGATGACGACGATGACGATGACGACGAGGCTAACGACACGAGCCTCCAGGTCAAGAAAGAAGAGGACGACGATGAAGAAGCCGACGCAGACGACGGCACACAGGACGTCAAGGATGAGCCCGAAGACGACAGTGACGACGAGCCTCTAGCTGCCAAACTCGCCCGGGTCAAAACGCAAGCAGCCAACGAGAGCGGAGACGGTTCCGACGATGAGCCCTTGGCCGTCAAGCTTGCCAGAGCGAAGGCTCAAAAGTCCAAGAAGAGGAGCGTTCCCTTGAAACGCAAGAAGGTACGTAATGAGTGTGAGCACGAGAATTTTCCCTTTTCAGACGGGCTTTCGGGACTCGACTGTTCCCCTCCCGGAAGCCAATCTATTCCTCCCACTTTGCTTCCTTTCATTGTCAATCGAGGGGATGTTGTTAAGGTGGAACGAACTTATGCGAGCCGATCTGCTTCTCGGCATCGTCATACGTGATTTCTGTGTCAGTGTTGTCCGGGTCGACGTGCGCGAATTTTGAGCGCGACCGTCGAGGCGCATGAGAGTTTTTGTTCAGAAATCAACGGATTCGATTCTCAGAAGCATTTTGATTCCATGAAGCTGGGAAGACGAGAGACGGAAGAACGAGTTGACTACAGCTCTGACGCTTATTCAGACGAGGTCAAAGAAAATGAAACTGGTTACAGTTCAGATAGTTGCGACTCGGATACTCCTCTGGCTGTAAAATTTGAAAGATACAAAAGAAAAAGAATCAGAAAGGTACGCTCTCTTGCCGCTTTGCCCTGAATACGCCGCGCCGTATCAGAATTATCGACTCCTCGGCTGTTCCTGATCGGAGCCTTGATTCACATTAGAGTCGTTTGCTCATATTCATCGGCGACACTGGAATAGCGTCCGATCCGATATAGCGTAAGGGGAAACGAATGGTTGGATGGATGGATGATCGACAAGAATCGACGAATAATCACTTTCTCCTCATCTTTAGGAGGAGACCGACGAGTCCGAAGACGATGAGAGCGACGATGGTTCCATGAAGAAGAAAAAGCGGAAACAGCCACAATCCAAAGCTCCATCGAAACCTTTGAAGAAGAAAGGTAATATCTCCCCCATCTATGTCCCATACCATAAGAGCCATCCACCGGAAAATCGTGAAGCTTCCATCGATACACCCCGAAATCCTATCGAACTCGATCTCGGCCCCGAGATGGCATAGACCTTCGGTGTCGGCCATGGACGGCCTTGCCTCTTCATGACAGACCAGACGTCGAGCGCCATTTGCTTTGCAACGGCCTTGGCAGGAGATTTCGAATGTCGGGAGAGTTCGATGCCTCAGAAAGTCGTCGGAGATGATCAAGGTGACAGCGATCGTTGGTCCCTTCACCATACTGACTCACGCCATCAGTGGCTCCTGGCTCCGGAGCGTAGTCGTCGTCGTCTTTGAGCGGCACCGTGACTCGCCGTCTTGAGACATCAGCTATCTTGCCCGGCTGGCTTGACTGGGTTGGTTGTTGTTGGTAGACTTTGTTGTTGTTGTGGGCGTCGTGCATGCATGGTTGAATGCTGTAGGAAACTGGACCGACCGACTGAGCCAACCAGCAAAACTACAAGCAAGCCAACCAACCAGCCGGCCGGCCAGCCACTCAAACGATGGGAGGGCACGGCCAGCCGCTGGTAAGCAAGTCACGGTGTGCGCGTTTGTTGGACTACGTGGCTCTGTCGTCACGCTTGCTATGCGCAGAGTGCCGACAGACAGACAGACCCGCCGGCCGGCCGGTCGGTCCGTCGACCGGCCAGCCCAGCGAGCGCCTGGCCGTGCCGACGGACGGTCGGACAGTTTTCTTGCTTGCTCGCCCGCTTGCTTGCCAGCCTTACTGCCTTGCTGCCTGCCTGGTTTGCTGGCACGGCCCGCCGGGAGTCGACAGCATTGGCAAGAAGACGCAGCCTGTTTCTGACTGGAGCACTTCGCTTGGTTCCATTCGACTGATCAAGGTTGAGACGCTGGAGTGGCCACAAAGCCCTCTACCATGAGGAGCAGCAGTAGCTGCACCAGCAGTAGTCAGTCAAACAGTCAGTCATTCAGTCCGTCTGAGCTGTGATCTACGTCAGTTGTTTTGATTCCCCGACGGCGACTTACCATGTTAGCTCTAAGTCTCGAGAAGACGCTGGTTCCGGATCTCTTCGACGCTCCTCGGAGCCTTCTGAGCCAGAGGTCATCGGTGGTTCGAACGTTCGATAGCTTCACGGAATTTCCGCAGTGGTGGCCAAGTTGGCAACGATGACAGTGTTGTATACTGTGATGACTATCATGCTAATACCGAGTGAAAGTGCGCGAAAGAATGGCCTCCTTCTCGGGCTCTGAATTCTGCACGGTTCACAATGGGAACTCAAACGTAACTGATCCTAATAACTGGATACACATATCGGTGAATTCAGTGATTCGATGATGACTCATTGTGGTGCCTTTCGGAACGACAGCCTTCGTTACGGTGAGTGTTTTCTTCATTGCAGTCAAGAGAGAGTCCGGCGAATCCGAGTCTCCCCGTAAGAAGAAAAAGACGGAGGACGAGGAAGACGTATGGAAGTGGTGGGAAGAGGAGAAAAAGGTGACTGCGAAATTATCGATAAAAATTTCCGAGAGAAGGAACTTAATCGGAGGGGGGAAGCGTGGGGGCGGGGGAATTCTCGGAAATCTTCCGTGCCGCAACATCGATTGTCGATTTTCGGGAACAGGCATTCGATGCCGCTGGCGTCTCGCCTTGAGCGAACGATCTCCTGAACAGTTCTCAATTTGAATCATACGACTCCAACAGTATTCTTCTTTCCATTTCATTGTAGCCTGAGGGCGTCAAGTGGAACACTTTGGAGCACAAGGGCCCCGTGTTTGCTCCAGACTACGAGGCCTTGCCCGCGAATGTCCCCTTCCTGTACAATGGGAAAAAGATGAAACTCTCACTCGAGGCCGAAGAGATCGCCACTTTTTACGCTCGAATGCTAGACCACGATTATACCCAGAAGGAGTCGTTCAATTCGAACTTCTTCCAAGACTGGCGGAAGAGCATGACAGCTCACGAAAAGGAAACCATCACCGACCTGAAGAAATGTGACTTTACTCATATGGCCAACTACTTTAAAGAGAAGACCGAAGAGCGGAAGAACAGATCGAAAGAGGAAAAGCTCGAGGAGAAGAAGATGAACGAGGCTTTGCAGAAAGAATACGGCATCTGCATTATCGACGGCCACAAGCAGAGAATCGGTAACTTCAAAATTGAGCCTCCCGGTCTGTTCCGAGGTCGAGGCGAACATCCAAAGATGGGAAGGCTCAAGAGACGCACGCAGCCCGAAGACGTAATTATCAACATCAGTAAGGGTGCGCCCGTTCCTAAACCACCGCCAGGCCATCGGTGGAAGGAAGTACGACACGATAACACCGTCACGTGGCTCTGCTGTTGGACCGAGAACGTGCTCGGCAACAACAAGTACATCATGCTGAACCCTTCGTCGAAGCTGAAGGGGGAGAAAGACTTCCAGAAATACGAAACGGCACGTCTACTGAAGAGCTGCGTCAAGAAAATCCGGGAGAACTATCAGAGCGACTGGAAGTCGAAAGAGATGCGAGTCCGTCAAAGAGCCGTGGCACTGTACTTCATAGACAAATTAGCTCTTCGTGCCGGAAACGAAAAAGACGCGGACGAGCAGGCCGACACTGTCGGTTGTTGCTCGCTTCGTGTTGAGCACGTTCGGCTCCACGACGAATGGGAAGACAAGGAGAACGTTGTGGAGTTTGATTTCCTTGGTAAAGATTCGATTCGCTACCAGAACTGGGTACCTGTAGAAAAGCGGGTTTTCAAGAACCTTAGAATATTCTGTGAAAATAAGAAACCCGGCGACGATCTCTTCGATCGACTCAACACAAGTATTCTGAACAAGCATCTCAACGAACTCATGGAAGGTCTCACAGCGAAGGTGAGTGTTTCGGTGACGATGCTCGGGCCTTTTCACGGCCTCCCGATCCTGCACGACACATGTGCCAAGATTTTTTGACTCGTCAGTCATTCTATTCCTCGACCTGACCACGTGTTCTCCGCTGAGCGCATGAGTGACCGACGTCTTTCCGACCCAGGTGTTCCGTACGTACAACGCCTCGAAAACACTGCAAGAACAGCTGGACAAGCTGACCGATGCCGACATGAGCATTCCAGAAAAACTCTTGGCCTACAATCGGGCTAACCGCGCTGTAGCCGTTCTCTGTAACCATCAGCGTGCCGTACCCAAGACATTCGAGAAGAGCATGGAGAACTTGCAGAAGAAAATCGACGAGAAGCAAGACCAAATCGCGGACGTAAGTAGAGAAAAAACCGACCGAAATCAGTCGCTTGAGTGACTCGGTGGGTCGCACCACCGATTCTGAGGGTAACCTTCCATCAAGCTCGCTTCGAAACGCTTTTTCCAGAAGAATTTCTTCCGAATGTTCCTTCCACGAGCAACAGTATTGCAGAGTATGATTTTTTCCGTTCGCGATGGGTTTTTGATTGAGTGCGTGCGATTTGCAGGTGAAACGCGAATTCAAAGACGCCAAACGAAGCGGTGATAAGGCCACAGCCGACAAAAAGCAAAAACGCCTTCACGCTCTCGAAGATCAGTTGAAGAGGCTCCATGTACAAGCGACTGATCGCGAGGAAAACAAACAGATTGCGTTGGGCACGTCCAAGCTCAACTACCTCGATCCTCGCATTTCCGTCGCGTGGTGCAAGAAGTGGGACGTTCCCATTGACAAAGTCTACAATAAAACTCAGAGGGACAAATTCCGGTGGGCCATCGAGATGGCCGACGCAGACTATAAGTTTTAGTGTGAGTGGTCCCCACCACTCTCCCCCATTGAATCGACTGACCGAGCAGCTGACTCCAACCCGTCTCCCAACGAAGACTTTGTTGATTGATTGATCGATCAACGAAAGGATCGATCGATCGGTCGATCGCGCGAGCCACTGGTGGCCACCACCGACTTTCATTAAAAGAATCTACGAGAGGAAGAGAGGAAAGGACTGCAGGGAGCGGTCCTCTACTAATGTCCTGGCTACCGAAAAAGCTGTATACATGTATTGTAATCGAAACAGTAGAGGCGGGCGGGGAGGGTTTACCAATTTCTAGGCGTGGGAACCAATGGGTAACAGCTTGAGACTCGAGGCACTAGTTAAATTAAATCTAAAGAAAAGATGATTCTATTTATGCGTGATTTTTTTCCGTCTATTGAACAAGGCCCGAGACCGTGGCCCGACAATAGAGAAAACGTGGGGAAAATTCAACCGAGGGCAAAAAGTTATTTAGAGGTGTTCTAATGGACAGAGTGTAATGAAAGGAAAAAAATTGTGTACATATATATATGAAAAAAAAAGAATATCAGCCGTATCACATTCTATGGGGATCTCCATTCTATAATAAAGGGTCGGTATACAAAGTATGTGGAGTTTTTCTTCCAATGATATGTTCTCGATCAGCTGCGAGCTCCTAGAATGATCCTATGAGATACGACTTAGGGTTTGCGCAGCGTGCCAAGTAACTAGCTGTCTCCGTTTCAGATCGTCGATGCCAATCGTCGCTGTCCGCGGGACTACGGGACCACTAGCGTGGAGTGCTCAGCTGAGCGTATTGCTGGACGATCACCCAACCAAATGAATAAAATCACAAAACTCGCCTTGATTCAATTGCAGCCGACCACACCCTCACGAGTTGTTTCCGCTTCTGGCCTGCACCCCGAGGTGTCACAAATACTTTCTTTCGGGCTCGCACCTATTGATGCACTTCTTTGTTCACACAAGTCGATTGGAAGC
This sequence comes from Galendromus occidentalis, assembly GCF_000255335.2. NCBI lineage: Eukaryota > Metazoa > Arthropoda > Arachnida > Mesostigmata > Phytoseiidae > Galendromus > Galendromus occidentalis. The sequence continues at coordinate 101,693 of NW_003803770.1, forward strand.
TCGGAAAACTGGGACGGGCTTGACCGTTTCCAACCTACGGTCTTCTCTGAAGCGCAAACGACTAAATCGATCTCGTAATTCAGCGGCCGAGCTGTTGGAACACGGGCTCCTGGGTGAAGGAATCCTGCGACCAGAAATACTGTTGAGCCACTTCTTGCCGTTCGCCCGCCTCGAAGCCAAAAACCTACATTCGCGATCTAAGGTGGTAGAAACCACCACCAGTCCGGATGGATTCCCCTGCCCGGTGTGCCACAAGGTTTGTCCAAGAGGAGGAAAATCCCAACCTATGTATTGGAGCCTCATCGCTTGAAATATCAGCAGCTTATAGTAAAATATTGAGATCAGTAGATTTCTTTTCCACTAAGAGGCGTCGTTGTCTCGTTTCAGGTTTTCCGGTTACACAGTGTGATGACGCGTCACAAAAAAATCCACTCCGGCAAAGCAGAGTACGTATGCGATCTCTGTGGGAAGGCCTTCGGGAGATCGGATACGCTGCTCGAACACAAGCGTGGCGTCCACAAAATCTACAACTCGTGATCAAACTAGACCGCTGGGTTCATTTTTCTTCGAGAAGTTGGATTCCAGTGAACGAACAAATACCAAAAATCTCTATATTCCTATTGTTGAGTACGATATTGTATTTATTGAGCCTGTGACGAGCGTCGTCAGCAACGATGCTTACCCAAATGAACTATTATATTAAAGAATTAAATGTATACATCTTTTTCTGAAGACGGTCTATTCACTTCCATGAATTATGCGGCCCGAGCCAGAAGGACCTCATTCCCTCTTAAGAGAGTCGCGATATGAGAGGACATTTTCCTACCGAAAAGAGGCGATGTCCTCGCGGACATGGGGACGAAGAGCGGGCATCGAAAGCGATCATTTCATTACATGTTTTCGAACCGTTCAATGGAATCAATTGAACTTCCATCGCTATTTTTCTGAAAAACGCAACCCTCGGGTGACCTCCAATGTCTTTATATACGATTCGCTGAGGAGGAAAACGCTGACATAACGGACGAAACTGACGTATCTTCTTATGTCGCAACTGAACTCATCCAGCGGGCAAGCCTCGAGGTTCCGAGTTCGCCTAGCAGAGGCAGGGGCGCATCGGGGAATTTCGGAATCGATGGATGTTCAAGAAGTCAGTCTACTGTGTAGCCTCTATTCCCATCTCGCTGTCAGAAATTCTAATGCCCCGCTCGGCCGACTGGCTCCGCGGGATTCCCGCGATGCCACGATTTCAGCCCTGATTTGACTATTCTGAGGGAAATTTTGTTTCGACGCGATCCGGTAATATAAGGCTATCGTCCCCGGACATTTTCGTCCCGAGCCGTCGAGCTCGAGATACACGGCAGGAGATTGCCTCCCCCTGAGGTAGGAACTTCTCAGCCCTCTTCATTAAGAAGCGAGTGCTGGCAGCGTTGAACATTATAGAGGGGAGGGCAGAGATGGGGATGCCTGGAAGTTCCGCTCAAGAACAATTATGCTCTGGACGATGCAATCTGCTGCACACGTACTGGGTTCCGCTACGGTTTTTCCGGGTCGTTTTACAACTACCGCTCGAGACACGATCTCGATAGCTGACCGCTGACTGGGCATGATCACCTGTTCTGGAAACGCGCATCGGTACAGAAGAACGCCTGGAGACTGAAACATGATATTGTCAGTCATGATTGGAGAGCATTCGCCATGCTGGTCTCAAGAGTGTCGCTCGCGGTTCTATTCCTCGCGGGACTCAGCTCCGCGGCCCCCTTGAAGTGAGTGCTACATGTGACGTGACCAAAGATCCCCGGATCTCATTTCACGCGTTGCTCCAATATGTCCTAATCGACGATGCAAATTCGATTTCTCATGTGCGATGGATAGTTATTCGTGTCACACGAAAACCTAAATCCCGAAACCTTGGTCTTAATTCGGGTCTCGGAAAGGAAAGAAATCGCTCCAAACTTCAGCTTGCAAGGTGTCCAGTTCCAGAGACGATGATGCAGCAGCAGCAGCAGCGAGGAGGACCGAGGCGCCGATCGAAGATGGACTAAACTCCGAGGACTCTGCTGCTCACCATGCTCTTCCCGACGGGGCGGAGGATCGATCCGGTGGAAGGTGAGTGTTTCTGCATTTCGATGCTCGAAATCTTTCTTGCGTTTTTCCTCGCTCGGATCTCGGATCTCGCTCATCATAAAGAGTCATAAAGGAGCATGAGTCGTATTGGGAAGCATGTATCCATTTCTTTATATCGATCGAGAGATGGCGAGTCCTACTCGGCGCAATAGGATCCACTCAGACAAGCGGGAGGAAATGAGCTCCGCTTCTGCTCGGTGTCTTGATTAGTTGGTGGTCCGATTTTCCTTTCCTCCGCGAGATTCCGATGGCAGCAGAAGTTTCAGCGAGCCGCTAAATGGCACGAATTGAGAATTCATATCGAGAAGTCAGAAGCTGGCAGCCTTCGAGATCCCCGATCGGTAGATTCCGTCGACCGCGCTCCGAGATTATCGACGTATCATCCCTTCCAGCCCCTATGGTCAGACTGCGTATGTCCCGGGTCCAATTTATCAGGCTGTGCTGTACGGAGGTGTGGCGTACGCTTACCAGAAGCCATACCAACCCGAACCGGCGTATGCACCCCCGAGCTACCCCGCTCCCAATCCTTATGGGCCTCCACCATCCTACGGATACACTCCCAAACCCAAATACGGGAATCCCCCTGCGTACAGTAGCCCGCCACCGCCCCCATACGGTGGTCCGCCTCCTCCCGCATATGGCCCCCAAGCACCGCAGGAATACACAGGCGAAGAGTACTACGACTGCGGACCAGAACCGGTATATCCGCCACCACATGGTCAGAGTCCCCCTTACGGAGCTGCTCCCAAGCCTAGGTACGGTCAACCCGCGCAGGCTGCATACGCACCCGCCGCGAAGCCGGCGTACGCGACGAGCTCACAAACGGCGTATAAAGCAGGGCCTCAGCCCTCGTACGAGATCAGCGCACAACCTGTGTACGCCCCGAAACCGGCCTATGAAGCCCCGGCGGCACCAACGTACGATGCACCGCCGAAACCCACCTACGAAGCACCGCCGAAACCAACCTACGAGCCCGCGCCGAAACCAGCCTACGAACCCGCACCGAAACCAGCCTACGAACCCGCACCGAAACCAACCTACGAGAAGCCCAAGTACGCGCCGCCCGCCGCACCTCCTCACCCCGTCCCTGCTCCGAAACAGAACTACGGTCCGCCTCCCCCGCCTCTCTATGGTCCACCTCCCCCACCCAGCTACGGTCCTCAACCCTACCAAGCGCCACCATATGGGAACCCGCCGTCAGCTTACGGTGCGAACCCCTACGCCGCTCCTCAAAAACCTACAAAGAAGTGTCGGAAGATCGCGGCCTATAGGCCTGCACCCTACGCGCCAGCAGCCTACTCCCCCTACGGATATCCCTACGCTCCCGGCTACCCGCATCCCGCTCCTCCGCAACCGGCCGCCGGTTACCAGAAGGAAGCTCAGTACTATCCTGCGCCAGGAAAGGGTTTGTTTGACGATTCTGACATTTAATCTCATCCGATGGAAAGGTGGAGTCTCTCTCCTTGCAAATAGCCGAGCAGGGAGCCGGAGAGGCATTCCCCATTCTCACAACAGCCACTCTCTTGAACCAGAGGAGAAGCCCCGCAGCGAACCGCAAGACGAAACGCTCGCGGAAAGACCCGATGATGCACCACAAGAGAAACCCGCGGGAAATGCCGCGGAAGACCCCTCGACGCAAGGCAGAGCCCTGGAAGCCGTCCCCCGGCAGCAGCTGAGGCCACGGACGTGATCGAGGATTACAACCCTCCGACCCCAGCACCGACCCCGGCAGTAGCTCCCGCCGTCGCTCCCGCCGTCGCTCCCGCCGTAGCTCCCGCCGTCGCACCCGCCGTAGCTCCCGCCGTCGCACCCGCCGTCAGGAAACCCACGCTTCCGTAAGTTGGAGCGGCTATTGGTCGATCTGGGGAATCCATCTGACGACGACGCCGATCTCCATCAATATTATCCTGGTCCCAAGGATCGCGATGGTTCGCGCAGATGCCTTTGCCTTCGATGCATTGAGCCTTCCCGAGAATTCGGTTCGGTTCGTGTGAGTTGTGGTTATTTCATTTGTTTTTTTTTCAGCCTCAATCATGAGTCGATGAACTCCAGACCTCCTGTGGTATACACGCTAACCCCGCGTCAAGGACAACCTCAATGGCAAGGATAATGATCGAGGTTCGTAGGATTACCAAATCGCTGCAGTCTTGGCCGGCGTCTCATCGCAATGGGCCACGGATATTGACGACTTCTGGCCGGGACTCACCTCGATCGGTTCTCGTGATGGTCAGGTGTATGATATCGGCGGACACTCAGCCCGATTGATCGGCTTTCGAAGCATCACCGACTCTTTCCTCTTTCTAGGGCTCGAAAGTTCTCAATGAGCACCCATCCGATAGGAAGAATCAGTCCCTTCGCGACAAATCTCACATATTACTGGCCAAACATGATTCGGAATAAAGGAAGACGCTTGCAAAACCCTCTCTGATACCTCGTCAAGAATATTTTATCGTTTGGGGACACTTCCGACATTTGAGACCGAAAAGGAGAATGACTTTCGATGATCATGATGACCCGCTGTACGCCGAGCTTTGTTGATGACTTGGGAGATTGGTTCGTTGGTTCACGCAGGCAGCTACTGCTCAATATCATCGAACCATCCGAATTTAACACCTCTGCTTTTCGCAGAACTCCCTTTCGACGGTAGCACAGGCGAAATTAGGGAGAGGAACTCCGCAATCCCTCATCCGATCTCCCTTTTCAATACGTGACTGCTGGGACACACCGAGAGATTGCCGCGGAATCCAGCGATGGAAGAACACGCGTATCCCGATTCATTGTCAAGAATACCTCTAATCCGGGGAAAATCCTCGAATCGACGAAGCAGCCGCGTACTTTATGAATTCAATCTAAGGGATGATGTTGCGACTTGATTTCGCAGTCGGGAGAACGTCGGCAGCGGTCACTCTATTTAGTCTCGTGTGTGTCCTGATCGAATAGGCCAGACGCCTAATAGGTCAAGCAATAAGGCGGTTTCAGCGGTTGCGGCGGCGGCGGCGATAGGACAAGTCATGTCTTGCAGTTGGCGGCCGTCCGGCTATCCAAGATCTAGGCGGCTGGAGAGTGGTACGCGTTCCTTTCCCTGTGGGAAATCAACGGTAACGCTTGGCCGCCTTCGAAGCTCTGTGACGCCCACAGCTTGATGCGGTTTGGTTGCCCGGCTGGCCGGTCGACAGACGGACGGACGGATGGACGGACCAGTCGGTCGGTCGGTCTGCCGCTTGCCTGCCTGGCCGCTTGGGTGACTAGAGGAAGCAATAGATGTGGTTGACTAATCAGGAAGCATTGCAACGTTGCCCGTTGGAGAAAGTTAGTCTGATATCTCTCCAGCTGAGCTTCCAATACAAATGATCGGTAGCGTCGCTGTTCGAGCCTGCAAGCTCGGGAATCAAGTCGACAGACTCGCAGTCTCCAGGAAAAGAGGGCGTAGGGTTGAGCGCTCTACGCTAAGTCTTCCCCCGAATATTCGTATCTCTTCCACCGCTGGCTCAATTCGTAAAACACAGCACCTTCAACATTCGTCGATTCGCTCCGAGAGCCTGATCTACAGAGTGAGCCCATCGCTGAAGTCGGCATCCGAGGCTTGAGCTGTTTGTCAACAATTCAAATCGCATTACATCGGCTCGTTGGGTCGTCTAAAGGTTAACGATATTACTTTGCATTCGCTGCTCGTTCTGTTCTACCGCGAGCTCTATGTCGGGAGCCGGCAGAGGGAAAACAGCAGTGTATGCCGGGGATTCAAAACAAGGGCGAGGGGGCTGCGAGGAGGTGGAGTTCTATGAAGAGAAACAACGAACGACTAGGTGGAGATTTAATTCGATTCTACAGCGTGCATCTCCATCGACGAACGGGGCAAACAGAAGCGGGCAGTGAACGACGAAATAGGCTTAAAATTGGCCCGTGCCGATGCATTTCGTTTGCTCTACGTTGTCTCCTCAAGCCCATTGCAGTCGTCGTTGAATCCCTGTTCTTTCGCTGTCGTTGCTGCGGTCGATGTGGCTGCTATTGTCGTCGCAGTCGAATAAACAATAACACCAGGGCTTGAACTCGGATCGGAGAGGAGCGGACGAGGAATCTCCCGGGAGACAACTCATGGTGTCCGTGCAGGGAGCTCTGAAGCGCCAGGGAAGGCTTCGACGGCGACCCAATATCGAGCAGGTAGACCTGGAATATTTTGAAAAAGCAGTCGAGTCATCCCATCCAGGATTGCAGGATTACTTCCTGTTCTTTCTCCCCGAAATCTGACCGATCGAGCGAGTCACCTGAAATTGTTTAGCGAGGGCCTGGGCGTTGTGCCACTGATTACGGGTCGCATATGAGAATTCGAAGAGCTCGACTTTGAGCAGTTGAGAATTCGCTCACGTTCGCTTCGGCTTCGACGGGGCTCGGTGATTCTTCGGTCTGTCTATTCCGTTGTCTTCCTTTTGTCATTTTCTCGTTCCTAATTCTTCCTTTCATTTCCTGTGTAATTGAAAAATCTCGTTGTACTCTCTCTCCCCTCCAAGTGCATGAGCGTTGTCTGCTCGACAAATTACCCCCTCCCTGTCGCTCGGCCCATTAGAGTTGCCTCTCCCGCAACTCAAGCTCGAAGAGCAAAAAGAGACATCAGAACCAGCGGAGTTATCGCATCCAAATCCAGCCTGCGACTACCAACATAGGTATGTTGCCGCGACGAGCCCATGCGAGGAGCATCAAGCATTCAAGCATCGTTGGGTTTTCGAAAATTAGTTTTTCCCCGACGCGGTCGAGTCTCTACCTAACTGAAGAGGCCGAGCTAGACTGAAGACACTTGGTAAAATATTTATCCCATCGCTGGGATACACGGAGATTACTGGTCGTTTGCCGCGAATCACTCGAAATTATAATAGTAAGCAGAACCGGCGCTTCCGACAGGAGCCCCCATCGACTGACTATGGCTCACATTTGCAAGAATTGATCAAACGTGAAAGACCCCCTGCCGCTCCGGGATCTCGTCGCTCGAATCCTAAGCTGAGGAGTGGCAATGTGAATTTCCCTTATTCCCCTCGCAGGATCTCCTGAGATGAGGTCGAACGATCTTCTCCCAGGACAGCGATCTCCGGAAGCTTTGAACTTCCGCGGAGAACAAGTGCCGGCGGCAAGGTGTTCGGAAAATACTGTGAAGTGTCGGAGCGGCCTTTCTGTGTTCGAGGGAGACGAGCTTTACGAGTTCGTTTTTAGCGAAAGATCCCTCAGGAGAATTCGGCTTCATCGTGGAAGCAGTAAAAGTTAAAAGTATTATAAAAAAGGGCTTATCGTGTTTCCAACGTTGATAGTCGTACAAGGGAGCTGTTGGGCGAGATAAGATTCCTCTCGCTATTCAAAGCGTGACAATAAGGCCTTCCCGAAAGCCGGCCGGCTAGCGAGTCACTCCGTTGGCTCTAACGGGAGCTGCTAGCAAGTCGTTCGACGCATTCCGGGCTTCTCACTCAGATGGAAAACTTGAAACTCCGCGCTACTCGGGACAAAAGAACTTGGTCGCGACTGAAGAACTTACCCGCCGTGGGAAGTTCGTCGCGCCTTTCTTCCATGGCTCCGCTGCCTCCTCCCAAAGGAGTAAACAGATCTAAATTGAAATTGATCACCTCGTTCGGCGGATCGCACACCCGCGCAAAAGCGCATCTTTCCCCGAAATCCACGCGATCAACTCATTCATTCATTTGTCTACGAAGCTTTCATCTATCTACTCAGGACTTTACCCCTCCTTCGTAGTAGTAGCAGCCGCGGCCGCCGCAGGAAAGCTCGGATACAGGCCGATGCTCACTTGCTCTCCTGTTCCGTTTCGGAGCCATCCACCTTTTGACACGCGACCCGACTTTGCACTTTCGTGGCTTCTTCGCTGCTCGCTTTTCACGAAGTCACCCGGTCGGGTTTTCTTCGCGAGTAGTGCTAGAAGGGCGAAGTCGATCAAACGGTGTCTTCTCGGGGACAACGAGACTCGCTATGATGTCTCGACTCTACGGTCTAGAAAATCGCCCGCCCGCTCTCATTTTTCTCAATCGGAGTCAGGCTCCTTGTCATGGGCGCTTTGTCTCCTCGAGATCGATATGCGTTCGGTGCCAGGAGAGGTGGGCGCCGTTCCCGCGCTCGAGTCAGCTCGTGCGGCAGACAAGAGTGACAATCGGTGGATGGCCCAGCCCACTGACGGTTGGTGTGACACCGGCCGGTTAGCGCTTTGAGCCCGACGAATCAATCGGACGATCGACCCAACAGGTCAGGTCGCAGGACGGCAAGGAGCGGCGGACAAGGCGAGCGAGGCTCAGAGTCCTCTCTTATGGAGGAGGATTGTTGTCACAATAGTTGCTAAGTTGTGACTCCCCGAAGGCCCTCGCCTGCAACAGCAGTAGCGGCAAAGGCAACAGAATGGGGAACGAGGCTTCGCAGGTGGAGGGGACAAAGAGAAGAAAAGCTATTTTGTTATTCGCGCTCAGCTCGAAGTGGACCCGGTCAGCCCGACGTCCGGACCGACGGCCCCAGGGACCGACTGTTGAAACTCTCACAACTTTCGCTTAACTCAGCGTTAGAGCGAATGAGCGCGAATGCCGCAGCGCAAACAAATCACACTTCCACCCCAAGGCTTGCAAAAAACCTTGAAATCACTGGAGCCGCCGACTGAGAGAGCTGAAATATCTCTCGTGCTGCGGATATGGCTTGCGAGCAAATGAAGCATGCTTCCCCCCTCTATGTATCCGAGGCGCCCATGAATACTTTGCAGGAATCTCTGTGAGGAACGAAAATACGCGACGGCAGTAACAGCAGCACCGTATGCCATGACGACCTCATAGGACGAAGCCCGCGGTGCAGTAACGTCGTTTATGTCCCTAAGGGACGAAAGGGCTCCGCCAATAGGATCTCTTCTTTTTGACGTCGGCCAATGAGCGTTCGTCCGGAGCCTGAAAGTAGGCCGCGTATCCCTCGAGGAAAACTCGACTTGCCGTAGAGGAGACCCGCGAGCTTCCCAGCGAACCGAAACTGGAATCCCGACGAAAGCAAAACTTTTGCGTTTTTCAATACGAATGTTTATCGCACCGATGTCAGATGGACCGCGCAGATCTAACGCTACATTTCCTCCAGCATGGGAGATCCCTCACCATCTGCTTAGAACCGCACTGGAATGCGTGCTCCTATTCCCGGAGTGCCACGAAGGCCATACGAAGACTATTCTCTCAGGAACTCGTCAGAGATACACGAAATATGAGCCTGATCGATAGAATGCCCGGGCTTCTCGCGTCAACGGGCAAAATGAGGCTGATGTCACAGAGTGCCCCAAATCGATCGAGGAAACTCCGGATAAGACGCAAGTACGGTCAGACAGGGCGGATGCGCGATCAATCAACCAACCAATCAATCAAAATAAATCAATCAGCCGCCCGCACAGAAATTCCGTCGAGGAATTTCCCCTCGAGCGAGTCTGCTTTTCGTGAGTCCTCCACTGCTGGAAATACGATTCCGATTTTTCGTTATTTCGAGTGGGTGCGATTTATCTTAGAATTGATAGTTTTATCTCTCGGACTGCTAGCTCGCGTGGTCCCACATGTTTGAATTGTCTCTAGGATTCTCATCCTCACCAAAGGGGTGTGAATTCCAAAGGGCTGGAGGGACAGAGCAAGCTGCGAATAAGGTGGAGCGCCGTCCACGAAAATGATTGGCCTTGATTCCGCTCTAGAGGAGACGGAGAGTGTTTCCCGCTCCTAGAAAAAATTTCGAAATAATCACCATCCGTCACCTCCGACGCATTTCCTCTAATAACTTATCCCATAAGCTAATCTACATGCTCGGAACGAGTGGATTATGTTTCGAAGGAGCGAAGTAAGGTGTCAAGAGACACAACGGTCGTCCCTCCCCTAGAGAGCCAGCAGTATTTTTTCCCCTAACCAGAGCGAGAATGAGCGGCTCACGGGACGGAGCCAATTTTAAATTTTAGACACTTCATTTTTCAGGGTAAAAATTAAAACATTTTTGTTCCAGCGGCTTAGCTCTGAGGAGGGGAGCAGACGGAGGAAGAGCAGTAGTAGAAACGAATATGAAGGATGGCTTTCGCTGGTCTCATGAGGGAACGGGGTTCTTTTTTTCTTGCTGCCGGGCTAGTCAGTCTGTAGAGGCTGGTGAGCGGGAGTAACGAAAAAGCAAGGAAAGGAGGAAGCGACAGCCTATTATGAGCTCGGGAGGACGTCTTCATCTCCGTTGAATTATGTCGGTCTAATGAAGTTGGATATTCAGGAGCTGAACGATCAGATCCCTCGTGAATGATGTATTCCTATTACAGCGACGTGATAGAAGCCAAGATTCTCGTAATTTTTCCTCCGAAGTTTCTCTTTTACATCCTGCGTGTAGTTCAGACTGTCGGGAGAAGACAACCCTTTCGGTGACTCTATGTCGGTGGTCACGACATTCGATTCCAATAGGCGAGCCACCCAAAGCACGGGACCTGATCGTCTGTCCCTGATGCTCCAGCGCGAACGAGCGGGAGAATCCATTCCCCCGCGAGCCTTGGGGGAGGTTGATACGTTTGCGCGTCTCCGAGAATTCGAATGCTCTCTGTTGACATTCGAAAGATATTCGTACCATGGCGCATAAAAGCCGGTTTTGGTTCGATGTATGTAGGACACCCGTGATACGAAAAGATCATGAATCACGGTGATAATGATTGAGATCTCAGTCTGTCAGAAGATCGATGATCGACCGCGCAAATATTCGTGTTCCGCCGCGGGTTCACGATGTAGACGGGAGCGTTTCCGCATGAATATCTGCGACCACCTGAATTATTAGCGTTCGATGGCTTGACTTGGGTTCCGAAACGGCTGTTAGAATCAGGGAACTTCTTCCACTTTCTTCACGACTAACTCGAAACGCATCTGATGAGCACACGGCGACAGGTGCATGCTCGTCGCTTGATCGATTGACTAACCTCGAGCCTAATTGACTAAACTCTCCTCACCGATCGATGGGCCACATGAGGAATCGATTAGGACTTCTGTGAAATATTTCTGCGGGGTGTAGGGCATCTCGTTTTTGGAGGAACTCGAGTGGGTGCGATTCATCTTTGATGAAAAGGCGAGAATCAGCACTCGAGCTCATCGATCTCCGAGAGGGTCAACTCTGAACTAGCGAGGACTTGGTGTGAAACCGCAGAATCCGCGATGCACATCGCTTCTCGAAAACCGTCTACTCATCCGTCTGCATAGTGAATCTGTGGCAAAACGCGAATATTTGCACGGTCGATCATCGATCTTCTGACAGACTGAAATCTCAATCATTATCACCATGATTCATGATCTCTCCGTATGGCGGGTGTCCTACATCGAGCCTAAACCGAGCTTTACGCGCCACGGGACGAATATCCTTCGGATCCGGATTATGACCGTCGCGTCGTTCCGACGATAGTTCGACAACCAGGAAGCTCAATGATGAAACTCGTTGTTGAGTCCTCGCTGCAATAACCATATCTTGGTCGCATTGAGAGGGCGTCCTCGAGGTTCTGCAATCTGAAGCTGTGCGAAGGTTCAGGATTGATAACTTATTCACCCAAACTGCCAGGGAATCTCGCGGAAAATTCGGGCTACCCTCGCATATTGCGAGATTTCAGATCGCCCCAACATAGTACCTAATTATCAATGTCTCCGAGATAATCATGATCATTCATTGTGAATCTGTCGATCTCAGCTCATTCTGGTTGAGGCATGCTCGTGACGCATCAAGGACGCATAACCTCATTGGAGTTGAGGGGCACGACATATCCCGGGGAGCGCCGAATCCAGAGAACGATTGCTCGAACGATTGAAGGTGGAGTAAGAAGCCCGCTTTTTGCTGACCCCGAGAGGAAGTGTCGCTTGATCGGTTATCGGAACCCTATCGAGAGAGCAGGAAGTTTTTCAAGATACGGCACGGTATACTGAAGTCGCGAGAATCCGATGATTCTCGAATGTTTGGCTTTGATTTCCGTCGATAGATGATCTAACATGGTTCCCGAATCTGTTCTGATTGTTGCCGGCGGGACATATCTCTGTGAAGCTCCTAGATCGTCGAAGTCGTCTATGGCTTGTAAGATCCGCACACTCCGCGGAAATGTGTTGGAGTCCTTGTTGTATTCGACAATCCATCTCCTCGCCTATCGTTGGAAATCGCTCATTCGCATTCCCAGGTGACCACGCCGCTAGCACCGCAACATTACTGCTGCTACTGCAGCTGCCGGAGCAGCAGCAGCGGCAGCCAGTGCTCCACTCCATTCATCTTTTTCTCCATCGGTCCTCGTTCCGCGAGGGCAGTGGGATAGAGCCAGGGTACTAATGGTTTTTATAATACCACTGCCACCAAGCTCTCCACCTACTTGTCTATCTACCTAGCAGGTTGGCTGACTTGCTAGCTCAATGGTTGGCTGGTGTGCTAGACAGTTGGGTTCGAATGCTGTACTTTGCTGCTACAACACTCGACTCCTACACAAACTCGAACTTGGACGGGTTTCGGCGTATGCAAGTCATTCGGCCGGTCGGTCGGTCGGTCGCTAGCTCGGTCAAGATCAGCGAGCCGTCACGCGCAGATGGATTGAGTAGAAAGCAGGCCTTGCATATCGAGGCCAACACATCCACCCGGAGATCTGAGCGGGAGCAAATTCATTAGGGAAAGCTCCCTTCAAGAAGGACAGAATGGGAAGTGTTTCCCGCGAATTCCTCTCTCAATTTTCTTCCGCTCAAAATTTCTGCTCGCATACGAACCGAGCGAGACACTAACTCGAAGGAGGCAACTTGTAAGTGGAATTCATAGGCTGAGCAGCGGGTGTGTGCTGTGAGGGAACACGACAGCGCTTCCATAAAAATCGAATGATCTTCTCAATAAACGAGCCGTCAGGATATACAGGTCACCTTTAGATTTAGCTCAAACCCGTCGAGCATGTGAACTCGTCTCCAATGACTCGAGGGAGCCGCCGTCGGGCTTTCCATTGATCCCTTTGCGAGGGGCCACAGTGTCTAATAACTTCGCATCCCCCATTCAGATGGATGATATATTTATTCCAAGTTTTCACCCCGGCATAACATTCATCACACTCCACCCTCCACGCTGACATAAATATAGAATTCTAGGAATTCGGCGAATTTACCATTCTCGCTTCGAGTTTGAATAAAAGTGTCTTATTTAACAAAATCTTTACAGCTCTGTTGACTCTGGTCCACAGTCCTCACGACCGAAATCACTCTCTGCCTTGAATACCATGTTCATTGTTCCTCAATTTTCGCGAGATGAGCTAGCATTCTCCTACCGAAAAACAGCGCGAACGGTGCTGCCCAGGTGAGGTATCGTAACGTGGTGAACATATCGTTACCGAGGTAGAACAAATATTCAATGTAGAGGATGACTGCGAGAGACGCTTGGAATAGTAGCGATGATGCGGTGACATTCCCGAAGGAGATGCCGACTCGAGTCCAGAGCAGGAGCATCACGACGAACAGCAATACGACCGCCAGCGAGAAAACGTTCGAGACGAAGACGTGAGGGCGTTTTTCCGGCTCACGGAACATGTGAACGATCTCCGGCTTCTGCTCGTAGTAATCCGGAATTCGAATCGGTTCTCCATTGAACTTCAGGTGGACGTTAGCGATTGTCCAAAGAATAGGCTTCACTTTTGCGTCGCCTACAATCAGCGAGACTTCATAGCGACCAGAAGCGTTGTCGAGCTGTCCTGCTTTACTCTTGAGATCGAAGTCCAGCTTAAAGAACTTCAGACTGTCGACGAAGGGAACTAGTATAAGCTCTTTGGTTGCTGATGCGATCCGCACGAAAACTTGATGCGGCTGCTGATCTACTCTGTCGGAGTCTCGGATCGCGAAGCTCATCTGGAATCGCTGGTCGTCGGTGATGGTCAGAGGACTAGCTTTGTTGGGATAAGTTACACTCTCGAATCCCGAAGACCAGTCGGCGGCATTGACTTCATCGATGGCTCGTAACTTGAGCTCAGCGACGGTGATCTCCTTCAGAGGGGACTTCTGCGAGGCTTGACCTGTACAGCTTGGGATGCTGGCCAGACCAAGAACGAGTAGAAAGTGAAACAATCGCTTCATGTTGATTCCACGCAGTCAGATTTGCGATCGAATCACACACCGGCACAAACAAACATGGATTCCCGGCTCTGTGTGTGGTGTGCGCTCAGCTGTCAGCTAGGTAGGCTACGTGTCTCTTGTCATCTACCGTTGCCAGATGAGTTATGCTCTGAATTTGATCCGAAAAGCTGCATGACCTTGTCCAACGACCGATTCTTGCCATTCGGAATAAAAACAAGGGGAAGCCAAGCTCATCGAGTCTTGAACGAACATGAGGTATTTTGGCGCGCAAATTCAAACTACCCGCTCATGAATGACGGGGCTGGCTCTGACAATGAACCAAATGAGAAATGACCATCATCGTGGATTTCTCGGGGATAGGCAACGAGCTGCCCCGGCTCTACATGGCGATCCCCTAGACATAAATACGAGAGGTCAACAATTGACCCGAGTTCCGCGAAACATTTTGAACCCCCGGATTAGCTGAGCAACTGTCCATCTGGAAATTGACCACAGAGAAACTCGAGGAGCTCACGACGCCGATGAATTTCGGGTTTCAAGCGCGACAGAATTCGAGAGTTAAATCTCATTCTGAGACTTCCTATTACGGATCCTCCGTACGGAGCGAATCAATTAGCCGAGAAAAGCGGCAGAGGGCGAAAAAAAATCCGTCTCTTTCCACTCACTCAGATAAGCTCAGCTTCTACGTCCCGAGTAGCTGGTAGGCTCTCTCGGTATGGCATCCGTGCACGAGTGAAATTGAGCTCCCGAGATAGTTCCCGAACTGAGGACGAGACCACAAAATCCTCGGAGAAAATCTAACGGAGCTCAACCTAATGATAGAGGTTGTCTGGAGATGTCAAGATTCCGACAAAAAAGCGAGAGCGAACTTTATCCCTTGTTAGCTCCATATAGAACGGATGAAACAAGTCAGCAAAGGGTTGCTTGTCATTTCTGTCGGGGATCCTGGGCTCAAGTCGGATCGATACTTTCGTATGGCAGCACAGGCGAGCGTTCGCTGTTTGAGGAGATTTAGATTTCAAACAAAGCCCGTGGAGGGAGAAAGGATTTGCTAACGACGAGACGAGGACCCGCGTAGATTTAACCTAAAACCCCATTCAACCCGAGAATCCGGATTTCCCGCAGAAATGAAAAAATTCCCTCTCATCTCCGAACTCAAGTATTTTATTCGGTACCCAAGAGCAGCACAATAAATATCTTGCCTATAGAATTAAATAAGGTTTGGCTAAAATGGGAATGTTAGTGAAAGTAATGAGGTTTCGCTATCCGATCGCCGACAAGATACATAGGTTCCCAGACAGGATCATAGGACCGTTCACTTCACGAGTCTCCTAGGTTGTCGATTCTATTCAGGCAGACCGACCGCTGTGATCGAGTCCGAACTCTCGCTGGCTCTGTCTTCGGGGGAATGTTTTTTTTGATTGATCCTTTCCTTTTGCGGGATCGCTTGCCCATGTCAGAACTCGTCATTAGTGCGTTTCTCTCAACCACGACATCCTCCGCAACATCGATGAAGTTGAAGATTTCGGGCTTGACGTCAAGGATTTCCTCATTCGCCTCGTCGATGCTCAGCGAGGCATCGAAGAAGGTGGACCCGGCGCCGGGATTCGGATCAGCCGCCCCCGAGCCCGCAGGGTCGATCACGCTTCCCTGTTCATCTTTCATCTCGATTTTTATGAGGGGCAGATCTATCATTGGAGTGATCGCGAACTCGAACCCACATAGCGACTGGATTTCCGAAATTCGTTTATCGATGGCGTCTTGAGCGATCAGCCCATGATATTCAATGACGTGGAATATCCAGGTGGTTTCGAAAACCGGCTTCTCGCAGAGCGAACAGGCCAGTCTCTGGCTCGGATTGGCAGAAACCTTGAAGAGGAACCACGGTTCCTCTAGAGCCACGTGATCGGAGATTATGTGTTCGAATAGAGCTTGAGGTTTTGTCCAGATCTCTTGACAGCAATGCTCGTCCACCATTGCCGGAGAGATCGTGCTCAGCATCGTCTGGAGCGAGGAGATGCGGTCCCGATAATTCGAAAGATTGGCGAACCATTCTGGATACGATTCCCGGGCGCGCTCCTTCATCGCTGAGACGATCGGTTTGATTAATGCCCAGTGAGTTTGTTTGAAGTGCTCGGCTGCTGACTCGATCGGGGCTCCACAATCTTCTAGGTTGCATTCAAAACAGGGGGCGGCTTTCTGAGGGACAGCACGACATTTCGTTGCGTGTCGTTCCGCATCCCGAGCCGAAAGAGCCGAGTGGCACCATTGGCACCGAGCTGGCAGCAAGTCCAAATGCTCCAGAATGATGTGGTTCTCGTAGTCTTCTGCATTGGCGAGCATTCTCTGCGAGCAGGACATGCATTTCAGGTACCCGTCTCGATAGCAAATAGATGTCAGCTCACTGAGTATGTGCCGCTTGGGACTGATACTCAAAATTCTATCGGTGACCTCCATGACGAGACTGCAATGCTGTCGGTTCAAATGCTCCCGGACGGACGGAATGTCCTGAAGATAAGATGAGCACAGGTTGCAGTAGAGGATGTGACCTTCCTTCACGTGATTAGTCGCTTCGAAAATGTCTCCGAAAAATTCATCACAGTTCGAGCACGAGTACTTGAGGCAAAGCAGCTGTAGACTGTGCTCCAGTATCAGATGTCCCATAGCGAGACCGGGCATATCGCTATAGCCCTTCAGACAAACTGGACAGTGGAAGATGTCGTTCCTAGTGTAGCGCTTGTAAATTTTCCGATATTTCTCATGGATCGTACAACAATCCCCCTCGCTGAAATCGAAGTCGCAAATCTGGCCACATATGAGTCTTTTGCTCTTGGTCAGGGCGTTTGCCGAAATGTTCGTCGCTGCCGGTGTCAGCGATGTTTGGCGGTTGTTGCGACGTATAGAGGCGTAAGCTTTTACGTGTTGCAATACGTCGTCGAGCCCCGCGGCGCTGAGTTCCTCGGCGAGGGCCGTGCAGAACTCCCGGTAGTGCTCCCCGGCGAAGTGACTGCGAACTTTATTCCTCTCCAAAGTGGCTTTACATAGTGAGCATTTGAGGACGTGTTTCGGGTACGTGTTCAAATGGCTTCCGGCGTTTTTGCTGGTGGCGAATTGAACTTTGCAGGTTGAGCATTTATACACACAGCCGTGCTCGTAGGAGAAATGAACTTCTTGAAGGTGTTGGAACAGAAGATCTCGAGGTTTGCCGTCAATATGGAAGCTGAAGTTACAGAGAGGACATACGAGGGTGTCGAAATCTCGACAACGCTCAAGTATGGCTCCACAGAAATGACTGGCATCGCCGTGAACCCACTCGAAATCTACTTCATCGGAGACGGAAAGTTGAATTTCGAGGCTGCTCGCTCTCGGAGTTACATACAATTCGTCCATGACGCCCGGTGAGTTGCGTCGATGCTGAATTCTGTGTTTCCCTGAATTTTCTCCGTACACATGAGCAACGAAAACATACGGAATCTCTCCAAATCCTGAGAGCACAGTGATTCCGCACACTAGACGCTGATTGTTTCCCTCATGGGATGCTGCTAGACTCCGAACGAGGGGTTCGAGTGCACCTCAGTCCTCTCGCTCCACTGGAGCCCCGCTGGCGAGCAGGCGCGGCGAGAGCTTACGCGTGAATGCCGGTGCCGAGGTACACCGATCAGCGTAGCAGAGTCAAGACTTTCTAGTCACATGCATGACGCTGCGTCGAAATTTTATGTGGCACGAGCGGACCTTGAGAATCGAATCTGCTGAGCCGCCTGGTTCCTCTGAGTCAGTTCAATCCGAGCCTTGAGCCCTTCCTTCTCGCGTATTGATCAAATGACCCTTAATTAGCAGAAGTTGGGTCCGCTTGATTGACTGTGATATCAAGCGACCGCGTCGATTCGCTCTCCTATGCTGGAAATTACGCGGGCCAACGAGCCTCATGGGCTGATTATATCAAAAGGAGAGCGCGAAAAGACCGTGGGTCATCGCCGGAGGACCTGGAAACCGATGGTGTTGAGCCATCGTCTTGCGGTTGGTGAACAAGAGATAGATGGGGATACGACCTATCGAACGATTGGTACAGCTTCCACTCCGAATAAGTCGAGAGACTCTGAGGATGGAATGAGCGCCAGAACAATAAAGTTCTTTTAAGTCTCCTGGCGCGCGGGGAGCTCCGGGTTCGGGTCGGGAGCGCGCGAGTTTCAGAGGTTGTTCGCTTTCACTCGACTCACTTGCTATTTCTTCCTATTTTACATTCGCTTGTGATCCGTGAGCGTTTGTGCATGCGTCGCTTCATATTGTTCTCTCGGCAGCCTCGAGGGAAATATTTCATACACTTAGCTTTCTTCCTCTCATACGCCTACCACGGGCCGACCTTCGTCGACGAGACGACTACCTCATCCTGCTTGCCTGCCTGCCTGCCTGGCACTCCCTCATACGTCCCACCCTGCGCTCCGCTCGTTGATCTCCCCACTTGTTCCCTTCCCGCATTGAAGTCGTCTACTCAATTTGAATCCCGCTCCCGCAGCCGCCGTTGTTTGCTTTCCCGACGAGGCAAGAAGTAGTTGGCAACAAACGATGCTGCTACACTCTGTATGGGCTTCTCACAGTTTCGGTGCTCAACGAGACAGCCCGCTCTCTCTTCATGGCACTCGTTTTTTCTATCATCATCCCTCTCCGCGTCTCGATACTGTTCTCCTGCGCCTCCTCCGCTCATTTTCGCCGGTCGGAAAGCCAACAGCAAAGCGGCGTTCTGAGGCGAGTCGGGGCAGGACAAGGATGCGGCGGCGAGTACCTGCTCCTCGCGTTCTTTTTGCTCCTCAGAGGAGAGCAAACATTTTGATGATGAATGATACACAGCAGTCAGGGGCTAACGAGTCCTTCGTGAACCGTAGCATCTCGGTCCCTAGGAACGAGAGATAGGCCCCTATTCTAAGGAGGTGCCTGGTTCGTCGCAAACTAATGGAAATCGTTCTCTCTCGGTGGCTAGGGCAGAATCGTTGGTGAATTCCTCATCGAATCTCACCGTGTTTTTCTCGAGTTTACTCAATAACCCAGTACAGAGGTATTCGGGAGAAATCGGTCGAATGGCGACAGCTCATGCTGGAAGGCATTGGGTCGCGGACTTTACGCGGGAATCGCCCCGAAATGCTCCGACGAATTACTCTAATTCTCATGTTCTTCTCAGCCCTGTTCGGGGTCCCTTGCTCCGATGGTCCCCCTTGACGCCGACGATTCCCATTGCCAGCTATCGGCCGGAGGCACTTCGACGCGTGCCGCGAGCCGACATGCTTATCTATGAAGAATGTTTTGGAATGATGGCAGCGAGCGAAGGAGCAAAATATCAGCAGTCAGATATTTTCGCTCTGCCCCGTTCCTTCTTCAGGACGCGCGGACCTGAGGGCAATGAAGACTGAAAAGCTCGCTTCCAGAGCAGTGATGATCTCACTGGATATTCGGGCCCCGCTTTGCGGCGGTGCTCGGTTGGTCGTCGGCGGGAGACGTCAGCACAAGGGTATTCCGGTGTCCTGGATATCGACGCTTTTAATTTTCGGCGTACTGGGTTTCGGCGTACTGGGTTTCGGCTCTTTTGATTTTCGGCGTACTGGGTTTCGGCTTTCTTGACTTTCGGCGTGATGGGTTTCGGCTTTCTGGGTTTCGGCGTGAAGGTTTCGGCTTACTGGGACCTAACCGTTCGGGGAGGTGTTCGGGATGCGATCAGAATGCGAATCGAGAGAGGAGTATGACTTCTTAATCATTAATGTTTCCCTATTCTCCAGAACTCCAGAGATCGTGTCTACTCTTGAGGGCGGCGCGAATATCTCAGTTATCACCCGCGAAAGAAACCGTCGCAACGCAACCCGTTCCTCCGAACGATCGTAAAACCGTTTGTGCGTGATCCGAACCCGAATATTTGCTCAAAGCATATTGTGGCTGATGTTCTCGCCTTAGCGCAAATATCGTCAATTGACATTTGACCCGGCACGCGCCAGCGCACGCGGGTATCGCAATAAAACCCCCGACCGTTTCACTGAGGGCGGGCATTCCGGGTGGTTCAACAACAAATAGCTACAAAGCCGGAGAAGTCGTCGGTACATGTTACTCAGATGTGCTTCACATTACACATTTTCGTATCAGGACTCGGTCGCATAGGATCTGTTGTGCTCGAGCCGTGATAAGAAACCGGGTGCCGGCGGAGGGTCAAGGGAGTGTTTATGAGCGATAACCCACGAGTCAAATGGCCCGGCAAATGACCAACCCGCCTCCCGCCGCTCTCCGAAGTGACACCCGGAGTGACATTATCCGCGAACTTTGTGGGAAACTCAGAATCTGCTAGACACGACTGCCTTGGTGCCAAACTTAAAGCGATTTCTAATTAGGAATCTCCCCAATGTCACAGTTTTGTTTCGTGCTTGAATCTCTCGAAGTTCCCGAGGCATTTGTTTGTTTGATTCTTGAGGAAAAACAGATCTTTGCCATTGCGTACATCTCATGTACGAATTCCATAGTGTCCTCCCGAGGCGGGTTCTTTCTCGTGTCGATTCTGAGGACACATTTGAGGGAGGGGCGGGACGTCCACGGAATCCAAAGTCATGCAAAATTCGTTCGCGTATGCTGAGAATTCTAATTTTTTTGACTACTTCGACAGGAGCAAGCTAACATCGCTGAGCCCAAGCCCACTGTTGATGGCCGAGTATTTGCACAACAGCGCGCGCAGAGAGAGTTTCATAGCAATACAGTATCTCTCAAAGGATTGTATTACCATATTTAAATAGCTACGGGCTCCGGTCGATTACCATATTAATCAAATAGTCCTCAGCGTAGGTTTCGCGTGGGTAACCTAATAATGAATCGAAGCGGCAGATATCTTTTTGTGTGCGGCGCGTACTATTTTTTTTTGCGCGATGCCTCGGGCTCTCTCGTGAACGTGAGCCGTAAGTTCAACATATTTGCCTGAGAATGGAATTCGGAATTTCATCTGAGTTTTTACCTCGTTGATTTTCCGAAAATATCGATCTGAAGAGAGGAGAACTTCCTGTCGATAGTCTCAAGGCTCTCTCTGCTCTTCGGTCGTTCATGAAATCGGCAACGGAGCGGCTCCGTTCGGGATCCGACTGTAAACTCAAGCGCTCACCGAGCGCCGGAATGATCGGATCTCGCGAGAGAGAGAGCGCGCGATTGTTGTCTCCTTGCCTCGCTTACCGCTTGTCAGACAATCGGGGTGAGTAGTCCCGGCGCGGTGGGAGGGGTGGAGTGCAGGGGGACCGAAGACGAGAAAGAAGAGGACTACCGTAGGACTCACCAACGACAGCCCCGTTCGGAGCAGAGTTCGGACCAGTGAAGTGAATTCCAAGTTTCGGCGGGAGAGCAGGGCCGAATTAGCATCGATGTAGTTAGAAAGTCGTTACGGTTGTACGCTCTTGCCCCTTAAGGCTCTCCATCGGTTTCTCAAGGGACATCGAGCGTCGTCGGCAGCGCCGGGCGCCGCCAAAGAGAATTGCTAGACCTCATCTACATTTGCAGCCTCCCGAAGACAATGCAACAAACTCGATTTCTCCTTCCTGCAACGCTCGGCGTGCCTCTACTCTAACCCGTGCTGGAATGTACTGCAGCAGAAGTAGTTCGATTCGAGTTCGGAGTCCGTTTTCGCTTGAAATTCGTCGAATGAGCGACCGAAATGGAGACCATGCAGATTAGGCCAGCAGCCGAAGAGTCGGCCGTCCCCGCGGAAAATTCCGATTCGCTGTCTCGTCTGGTTGCAGTTGTTTTTCTCATCCGAGCTCACGGTCCTGAGTTCCTACACTGACTGAGCGCTCCTGATCGGGATTGCTTCGTTAAGATGTTCGCCATTTGTGATGTGATACGAGTGCTCGTTTGTTCCTGTCTTAGAAGGCGTCCGGTTGGCCGGCTTCGATGTGAAGAAACCGAGAGGAAGTTGTTGGGGAAGTCGTCTGAGTGACCAAGCTTTGCAATCGGCTCTGATGAGAACTTGTGGCCGGAGCCAAGTCGTCTCTGGGACGTTTCCCCTGCTCGTGAGCCCAGTTGCTGGCTGCCTGGTAGTGTAGAAGGTACGTAGGCAAATAAAGAGGATGTATTCGACTGTCGAGAACGGGCCACCGGGGAGCAACTCTGCGAGGGAAACACATTGCCCACATTAAGCAACTTGCCCGCGAGGATATCGCGCCAAGAGACAGAACGAGGCCGACCACAGAAGAAAATACGGAGAAGAGAACACCGAAATCTTGTCACGTGATCGGACCACCCGCCTTATCGATACCTGAACTTACCCTAAATACGACACCACTGGTAAAGCTGTAAAATCAATGGGGCGTCCTTACCTCTCAGTAAGGACAGAACGCAAGGGTTTTCGTGAACGAATCGTCTCGTGGCATTTTCGGTGGAAAAATCGTGCCGAAACGAGGATTGATTAGATCGGGACTCCCTGCAATGATTTTCTGAGCCGTTTGCATGCTTTCTCGTTGGCAAGTCGCAGTCCTCCAGAGAATTGTGCATTGTGTGACAAAGGAATCCGCCCCACCTAAGCAACGGGGAAAATTTCCGTCCACCCACCCAGTAAAACAACGAAACCTGCGAGGAACCCACCGGATTACCCACCACCGTCAGTCCGTCAGCGGCAACGCTGACCACACTATCAGAGTGAGTGATTATTCCTTACGTAAACAACAGACCACTGTAATTACAGGTCGGTCGTTCGCCTCCCCTCTCAACAATACGAACAGCACGGTCTTTGTTCGAGATTACGAGAGATTGACCAACCGCGGAGGTTTTGATCTACTTGCCGCTCGTAACCCTCTAGACCAAGAAACTCTCAAAGATTTTATCAGCCTCCCCACAAGTCTGAGTTCCGAGCCATCCGAGAATCCAACTCAGACCTGGACTCCGGAAGGATACTTCAGATGTGACGATCTCGTACCTTGACTCAATGAAATAATCATAGATTCCGCGTGTTACTCGGCAGTCTCCAGCTTGCACGTTGCTTCCAAAGCCAGCTGCGCCGAAAGCAGTCGGGGACCCTCTCCACGTGGCGGCTGCGGCGTCGGCTGCGTTGCAGTCAGGCTTGTAGCGAGCAGGCAGGCCGCCAGGCAGCTGTAATATGGCCCTTTCGCTCGGCGCATAAGGCCCTGAAGAGGTGGAGCGTGGGGAGTCCTGACCAATCTCGAGGGAACCCGACGTCCCCGGACGGTATTGGCCCCTTGCGCACGGCGGACTTCCCCAATTGGCTCGCGCCAGCCACTCAGGGACCACTAGAGACGCTTTTCGGTGACGTCGGCGCATTATGAATTCGTCCCGGACGTCTCCTGGCTACGATAATGGTCCGTGCTTGCTGCACGAAACCGTAATAGAGGAACTACTGTCGCCAGACTATCGATACCAGAGCCTGAAAATGCAGAGCGATAAAAAAAAGTTCCCGAGTTCTCAGCGAGATGGATCTTGCTCCTTGAGAACCTATTGTTTCCATTTCGTCTTCGGCGTGATAGCTGGAACGGATCCGAGTGCAGGGCCGCGCTTCCCGGGGAGGTCAATGCCTCAAAAACTGAATCACGGAATCCAGCGACTCGTCCGATCCCCGAATCCTTCCCGCGGCTCGTGATTACCGAACACATGAGTTCGCGCCCTCGCATGCGAAGTTCACTGACTGTTCGAACGGGCCCTGATTTTCGGGAGAAATTTTCACCTGGGGAAGACAACCTACTTGAATCCTTCATTATCGATAAGCCGGGGCTCGCACGAGCATATCGAATCACCTTTGATAACATGGCTTCGGAGTGTATCGGATATCTCTACGAGCTGACAACACTCTTTCTCGCGAAGTCCTGTGCTGGGTCTGACCCCCGCGAAAACATGCTGCAGGAAGTGTCGACGAGTGAGACGAGTCACTTTCTCGATGAAGAGGTGAAAGCCCATCAACCCTCTATGAGGAGTCCATGGGCCGGGGCATGGTTATTCTCTCTCGGGTACAGAGGCGTGTGCCTGCTCGAGAGGGACATCGACGTAACGACTCCTCCAGGACGCATTCCTCCTGTGGCTTTATTCGCAGCGTCAGGCGTCGATCCTGAAATATGTCCTCGGGAAAATCTCCAGCAAGCACTCACAATGCAGAAAAAAACTTTTGTTTGTTTACGACTCGCACGAGAGTTCATGAAACTCGCAGCGGGTATTCTGAGCAGCCTGTGAGGAATGCGTACTCAAATCAGCTTTCGTAGGAAATCATTCAGTGCTTCAGCCAGCACCGTGTGAAATTGAAGTGGACCGTCTTCATTCTACGGAAGGACGGTAGCGATCTCGGATTCGCTGCGAATCATAAAAACTCCTTGCGAATTCCGAGCTCTACTGACGGTGGGTGGGGTTGAGTTTGTTAGTTGTTGTTCTTTTGAAAGAGTCGTTGTGGCGAGGTTCGGCGACAGGTGGAAGCGGATTCGGAACCGCCAAGCTGCGGTGGTGTAGGTAAATAGAAACCGATGAACTCGGCATCGGGACTGCGTTGAGTGGATTTGCTTTACTTCTCACAAAACACGTTAGCATTAGCGGCTTGATTGGCAGATGGGAGATAAAATCGTTCACTCCACTTTGGCTTGCAGCAAGGAATCGTCGGAGTGGGATGAGGAAGACGAAAGTGCGTCTGTGCGTCCGATTCCTCGTTTGCCCCTACGCGCTCGCCTGTCTGCCCGTTCGCCCACCCGTCCGTTCGCCCGTCTGTCTGGCTGGCTGGTTCGACTGCTAAGTAAATAACTTTGTGGAGCTTCGGTACATAAATGGCAAGAGCTCGAAAGGGTGCGATACGGAGCCGCTCGTCCGCCCGCCCGTTCGCTCGCTGAATATATTGTACAGCGAGGCATTTGTCCCTAATTTGGGCGCCATTCTCTCCTTTGCCGTGCCCCGTGGGAAGACTCGAAGTGCTGCTATTCTTCGCCTTTTTCTCTCGTTCGTTTTCGTCTTCTCCGTGTTCCGAGTAATCAGACTGTATTGCCTTCGAGGAAAAAATAATATCGTCCGATCCCTCACAGTGGTGGCCAATGGCTCCGAAACAGATCTGAAGCTCACGGTGTAAATGAGCTCCGACGTTTATATGACCTCGCAGATAGGGCCATGTACTTGTACTCGACCAGTCGAGGTTCGCTATATCTCCTCCATTCATTTATCTTTCAGGCAATCGAGGCTAGGAATAAATGGGAATCCCTTCTCCAGAAATAGCGAGAATTTCCGTGTTCCACCCGGAGGAATGGCAGAGCCCCCGCCGTAGTCGCTCGTAGTCGTGCATCGGGACATCGGTAGCCGCTTACAGATTAGGGAGCAAGAGCACTCCTTGCTCAAACTCGAGTATTGATCAGAGTTGCAAAAAGTGTTTTAGTAGTTCAGCATGATTACACGGAGCTCCAGCGCAAGCAAAAACTCGTTACCATCCGCTGGCTGTGTCACGTCGCTCCTTTTTGGTGGACGCAACGACCGACGGACGGCCGCTCGCTCACTCACTGGCTGCTGCTTCGACCGGGTCGCCAGGCTCGCTGGATGAGTCTGGGTCGGGGCGTCTCGATTGGGTCTGTATGTCTGGTCCCGACGGACGCATAGCCTCCCCAAACCAGCAGTCAGCGTCACTGTACTTCAAGGAGTCACTCCGTAGAGGAGAACAAATTAGGATGCCATCCATTCTACGACGACGACGAAGAAGAGGATGAAGATTCTTCGGTCGACATGCAACAGGGTTAGGGCTTAGCACGTATAACCAAGACCGAAGCTTTGCATTATTTCAGCGTGCAGGGAAACGCGGCAGCTTATTTGTCGAACAGAAGAGCGACTCCGCCGTAACTCAACCTGCGATGTCCCATCCCCCTGTTCGGACTCGCTTCCTGAGGGGCTATTGTAGACGTTGAGTGCGATTAGCGAGCTCCTAGCTCCCCATTTGGAAGCTGAAGCCGACAAACTTCGGAGTTTCTCTCAGATGCGCTTTAACTTTTGATCCACAGAAGGAGCTCCCGACCCTACTGGGATCTCCAATCAGAAGTTTCGCACCGTGACACTGAGCAAACTCAGCCAGTTTTGTCTATCGCGAGAGAAAAAGTCCTTTCGACGCCCGATGAGACTCGAACATATCTCCGTGCAGCTATAGACCTCTCTGACAAACCGGAAGTTTCTGAATCTGGAAGGATACGGGTAGTCTCCAGGTTTTGAAACTATTAGTCAAACTTAGTCACCACTGGTACCCACTTCGAGGACGTCGTCGGACTCGTAGTACAACGGAATTCTCATCATCGGTCTGGTTTATGAGTTGCTGAACCCGGCAAACGCTCATCTGGCATCAAAATCGATGCTATCTCGCGTGAAGCCGATAACTCGGACTCGAATATGGTTGTCCACGTTCGAGAGAGTCTGTGTGAGTTATGCATCAGCGTCAAATCACCTGTCCAGCGACCTGTATATATCAGACCTGGGGAAAGAAGGACGACCGCAGCATCTTTCGAGGTCTATGAGTCTAACTCCATCCTCACTCATCTGAGGGAGCACGGATGGAATGAGATCTGAAACCGGATCCTATTCGTCATCCCAGACGCTCGACACAGGAATCAAGCTAAGGCCGAGGCGAAGCTTATCATCCGCGAAAAAAGCATGCTGCCGACCATCGCGAGCACTCCTCTCGATCGGATATCCAGACGTATAGCTTTTCGTATTGCCTCGAGAACGGTATTCGACTCCTAGCCCATGGTCGACGCGATTTGCCCTCCGTGCAGCCGATCGAGGGTTTTGGCCCGGTGAGGTTTGTCGGTAGGTCGGTTCGTCTTTTTGGCTTCGCATCATCTGAGGGAGCTCTCCGCTGTAGAGTGATTTGTCTTATTCATCTGCTTCAACTAACAACAATCCTTTCCCTACAGCTCCCATGACGGTCATAGTCAACTGCCTACTACTTCTACCGCCACTACCACCACCTACGATGTGCATTATGCAGCTAACGTCTTTATGGCAACACCTTGTATGTGGACTTGGCGCTTCCGCCGTCTGTCGTCGCGACCATCATGCTTCGGAGATTTTTCCCTCGGCTACAAGCTATTTCTGTTGCAGCGAGCTTGAAACTACCGCGTAGCTAGCCTATCTTTTCCTAGACGAAATGAGCGGAGTCACGGCACTTCAGGGAGCAGTTTACAAAGCTCGCTGGAGCCTCGATTTTTTGTCTTGGAAACAGCGGCCATCCACCGGCAGAACATCGTGCAACGGGAGCTTGACTCAAACGACTTTATCCGATAACGTGTCGAGTTCTCATTTACTCAAGAATAGAAAATTATAGCGGCTGAGCTAACCCAGACTGAGCCTCCCCCTTCGGTCGTCCAATGACCACGCGCAGTGACCGAGAAAAAAAAACATCCACGAGCCGTCTGCGTTTTTTTACGCCCGTTGATTAACGGGAAACTCGGGAAAACCTCAGCTCCGTCGAACACGCTCAAGTCGAGCACGAGGTCTTCGAGCCGCTGTTTAAGAAATCAATCAAAATCTGCTATTTTTTTCTCAACGGTGCCTGTCGATCTACCGCCGCGGCTCCCTGAGGTCCAGACGAGCTCCACATGTAAATGAGGCGAGGGAGCTTTCGAATGAAGAGGGCGACGGAGACGTTCTCGACAGCAGTGCTGCTCAGATGTTCTGTTAATCTTTTAATCGCTTTATCTCACTTCGCTCCTGTCGACTCCTCACTTTGGCCGATTCGTTCTTGCTCCGGGTGCTCATTTTTCGTACGGCATATCTCACCGTAGTCGTCGTCGTAGGCTCCCCGAACAAGCAAAGCGAGCGCATACAGGCAATTTCCACGCCCATCAAGTTCTTCGCCTTTTTATTCAGAGGCTTCGTAATCGCCTCAAGTGCGATGGAGCTCGGATGACAGCTTGTCAGACGGACAGGGCTCCCTACGCGGGTCCACTACCGTGATGTGATGATATTCACCTGAATTCATGAATAATTAGGTATTCGAGTAGGCTTCCAGAGCTTCCGAGAATCAATTCCTTCGACTCTCTCTGCCAGCCGGAACGAATTCCTATCGGTAGCGGTGGAATCGACTCGAAGGGAGAGGGGAAGAGTCCGAGAGGGGAAGCGGGGAGGGGGGATTGCGGAGAACTTGATAGTATTTTGCTCTCTGTGGCAATTTTCTTCGTGGCAGGTAACAAATTGCGTCAACGAAGCAGAGCCTCTTTTTTCTTGTTTGACCATTTTGCTCCGAGTTCCTAATCCCGAGCTTGCAAGCGCAATCTGTTTGTCTTGCAAGTGTGCCAAATTGGTCGCGACCACCAACGCAGACGGACAATTGGTGCGAGGGCAACTGAGAGAGGAATCCACAGCGAGGATTCGGACCGACAAGGATTAGTTCTTTATCGAGTTGTGGCTCCCTATATTAAGCAATAAACCAAATTCAATTTGCAGTTAGTCTATCACGATGACCAATTCTTCCCGGACTTGTCGCCGTGTGAGTCCGAATTCTCGACTCTTGAAGATTTTCCCGTATGGTTGAAAGCTTCGCGTGCGGGTGATGATTCTGATTGTGAGCCGCAGTCTGGAACCCTCCAGATTAGGTTACCGGGTCGAGCATGACTCCCCCGCACGTTGCAGATGTGCATCTTGGAGCAGCGAGAGGGTGCCCTCCTTTCCATCAACTTACTACCTACCTATCGTCTGACTGAATCCATCGATCACTCATTCATTCATCTATCCATCCTTCCACGCGTCCATACATGCTTGCCTTGTTGTCGGGTAAGCAGTAATGTTAATAGTGACGATGGTACCATGGAAACAAATGGGCTGGATAATGAAGTCGTCGACTAAATGGAAGCCTGCGAAAGAAGTCATGCCGAGCACTGGTGCCGATGATGATGATCGCGGAGAGATTCTCTTGATTCATTTGTTACTGAAGCCATTAACAGGTATCGTAGCGAGTCAAGGCGAGCTGCAGAACGAAAGGGTTAGCTAGGCGAGCAATAGACCCGCGCCGAAGGCTGAGGAAACGAACACGCCTCACATCGTTACTCTTAAAAGACTTCATTCATGTCCGCGAATGAATCATGTCAATGAAAGCACTTCGCTCACACCTAGAAGGAAGCATAAGAGCTCCTCAGCTCTCGGCCAACCTCCGCCTCCGCCGAGCTCGAAAGGTTCTCCTCAGATACTCCCGACTCGACCGACTCCGTATACAGGGCAAACCGAGTCGACCGAATCCCGAGAAACTAAAACACCGGGACACGGCCAGCGTAGGCGAAGACCGCAAGCGTTGTGTTCTCATGACGGAGAGTTTCAATTATTATATCTTGAATGAAATGTCGTGGACTCAGACGAGGAGATATGATCTTCACAGGCCGAGATTCAGTCTCGTAGGATACGATGCGAGCGTGAATAAATATTAGTTTTGGTGATGACAAGGGCCTGTCAAGATGAGTTCTGAAGCGCGAACCCAAGTCAACCAGTATCGGCCAGTTAGAAACGTATTCACAAAACCGATGAACTCCCCCGAGTGGTGAGTGCGATGACGATGAGCCCCCAGACTTCACGCCCGCTCAGCCGCGCGCTCTCCATGGTCGGTCGGTCTCTCGGACGTTTGGTCGCTCGTTCCTCGGCTCGAGACAAAAGAAACCCCTCACTCGACACCAGCGACGCTTTTAATTACAGAGCTCGGCATTATCTTGGTTCCGCTGTTATCTGCCATGCTTTGTTTCGCTTCTGTTTTCAATGGCGATAGAGGAGGGTTGGTGATGGTCGTTGGCGCTCCCGGCCGATGGATATCGAGATGAGTTCGTTCGCTTTCGCTATCTTTCTCTCGTTCACTCGCTCGCTCGCTTGCTCGCACGCACGCACGCCCGCTCGCTCAGTCGATCACTCTGAGAAGAAGATATCGCTCCAATGCTTATGTAAGATGAAGAAGGGTTCGTCGCATCGAAGAAGCCGGGAGGCAAAAACAATGTTGTCTCCGGGGATGGCCAGGAGGAGAGCAAAGCATCTACATGTCAAAATATTGCGTGTTCAGCCTTTCCACCTCCCTGTCGCAGGCCGACTCGCCGCTCGGTGCGGACTTGAGAATGTACGGAGACGGCGCAATGACTCGTGCCCGACGTCGGATCGAACAAGGACGAGACTTGGAATGAACTCTCGAATTCGATAATCGACTCGATTCTCTAGACCCATGCCTTTTCAAACCTTCTAATCGAGTTTCCGACTCACGGACCGCCTTTTCTTCAGAGCGTCGGTCACTTGGAAAAGCCTAAGTTTTTCTCCGTTCTGCCATCGGAGGAGTAAATGCAGTTTCCCCCATGGGAGCTCGAAATCCCTGCACACAAGTGAAACATCTCCATGAGATATCGGCTCCCGGATACAATGCGTCCGTACGATGGATGAGTCGATGAGGAAATATCCGATGCCAGATCTTTGGACGGAGTGAAGGTCTCTTCACCGAAAATAACGTCGAATGGTATCCTTAACGACCTACACTCTGGACTGTCTCATCGACTCGTCAACAATCCGGGCTGCTCCTCCAAATATTGTATAGGCACCTTCATATAGTGGGTCAGTGCAAATCACGGCAAGTCGAGAGCGGCGGTTTTGTGCCGTACGAGCGCAGGTCAAGCAAAGATTTGCAACGAGGCCACCAAAAAGAGCTTCCGCAAAAAAACACATCGCGATGCTCTGCACGTAAGTTGATCATTTATTCGCTATTTATGGCTAAAACAGATGAACACAGCCGACCAGTGCGAGTATATGACTTATGGCAATGGTCCTCCTCAGGGGAGAGTCATGTGGGCAGAGAGGACGAGCCCGCAGCAACAGATGAAGCTTGCGCCACTTAGAAAGATACGTTGCTTGCTTCCTTGTGGTCCTCTCCTCCGTGTGAGGTGTGGCGACACCCCTCGGTGGATTTTTAACCAGGTTATCTTTCACGAAACCTGGCACGGGCCACCTTTCCACTAAATCAGACGACGAGCACCAGGGCGAAGCCGCGGAGGACGAGCGCTGACGATCTCGGGACCAAGATCCGAGTCAGGCTCCCGGCTTTTCCTATTTTCTCCTCCCCGAAATAATGACGAGTTCGAGTGAACGCTTTCCGGCTGCCTCATCATGGTGAATTCGGGGCATGCCCGGAGTTATTCCTGATCTTCGAGGGAGCCTCAGATCCATCAGATAGCGTATCGAACGAAGGCATAGCTCGACCGTAGTGGCGCAGTGACGTAATGGGCTCGCAGAAGAGAAAGAAGATGCTTCCCCAACTTCCATCGTAGTAGCCGCTACTCCCAGAGGGCCGTGCATTAAGATATGGTTCTTATTAGCTCTGCTGTATCTATTACGGTTGGGTAACGATACAGCTCCATCGGCATTGGGAATAGTTAGTGCTTCCGCGATAGCCGGCATGCCCTCATCGATGCTGATCCGAACTTGGAAAGCCGTAGGTTCCGACCCGTCTATGAACTTCCTCCGACGGCGAATCGAAAGCTCAATAACTTTCGAGACGACTCCGTCACCCTGACGTCTCGAGGGCACGCTTCGCGTCGGCAGTTCCAGTCGGAAACACAAACGTTTCGTACGTTCTTGTGCCTTCGAGGAGCGGGAAGGATCTTCGTTACCAGCGTCGTTTCGTTTTGGGTCCGGCTCCGGGCGGGAAAGGGGCGCGGCACCGTCCCCGGTCTCAGAAGAGGGACTTCAGCTCCCTCAGGACAGAGCGGCGTCACAGCTCGACGAGCTCCGTATCATCCGCAAACAGGTAGAGTCACCAGTGTGGTGCAGAGAATTTTTTTTTCCGCTCTGCCCGACTCTGTGGAGACTGACGAACGTCAGACGCGTTGTCGGCTGATGACGCAGAATCAGTTTGGGGCTCCACCGAAGCGCTCGTGTCAAAGCAGACAAACGTTACCGTTTTCCATGGACGAGATGGGAGAAGTCAGGAGACCACTTGACTCCGCTGTGGAGCGTTCCGCTAGAGTTTATGACGAGCGCCTGTAAACTTTCGCATCAGGCGGGAGACCCACTGCCACGGGTACATGAGCGAGTGCCGACTGGTTAGAGAGCTTAATTGGCAAGTGTTTGCTAATTTCCATAATGAACAAGTTAACCTGGTGTCAGCTCCGTCATCCCGACGAGCTCTCGAAGAAGTCACTAAGTTCGCAAGGGTAGGTATATCAAAAGTTTCTCAGACTGCCCTCCCTTAGAACCTCCGAGGGGACGCTGTCAAAAGCCTTCGACTGGGGAAGTCTACAGAGACTGTCTACCGACCGTGATGGAATTGTACCGCAAGTCTCGAGACCCATGGCCATCGCTCTCGTAGTCTCGGAGTTCGTGGATCCTCTCTACAGATGACCGGACGGCGCATTTCCCTCGTCGCCTAGGAGATGAGTGAACCGGCTCCTTCATCCCCGTGAACATACACAAGCCTTGCGTAAGGCGAGCCACGCTGACGTCCCAAGCTTTGACGTATTTACGTTCGGCCAGGCCCAGATGGCGTCATTGGCTTGACCGAGCTGAGTAGGGTGAATTGAGATCGCAGAGCCCCCCGCTTGTTCTTTTCTAAAACATCGAAGGAGTTCCCGTACTGCCTGCGGTCGCATCGCATCAACGATGTGTCATGATTTGATTTCGTCAAATGCACAGAAGAGTTTTATTCAATCAAGACAGTCGAATCTAGGATAACGAAAAACACTCATGAGGGCGTGTTCGAGTTCGTGGGCGCACCTCGCCTCGCTGGGATTCTGATGGGCTTGAAAAATGGCCCAGGAGGTTACAGACGGGGTTCGGAATCATGCGTCCATTAGAGAGTCCATTCCGAAGCAAGGATTGAGAAGCTGCTCGAAAGCGTTCGCTCCGCTCAGATTCTCTTCAATAAATTCGATCTCCGAATGCTCGGGCTGCAAGAAACGGTGTTGTCCGTCTGTTGTTCTTTTTTTTTCCTTGGGCAGACGCTCGCGCCTACTTGAGACTCTGCGAACTAACAAAAGCGAGAGATCTGGTCACAGATCCCGAGGAGTCGATTCCCAACGATCGTCAGGCCGTTCCGCTGCGGGTCGACCGCCCGCGAGAGTAGCTCTCGATGTTCTTACGGAGAGCGAGGACCCGCAGGCGAGAAAGAGCAAGATTTAAAAGTTTTACGATTCTAAAATGTCAATGAATATGTGACAGTGCTCTCGGCTGGTTGGTCGGCTGGTCGGTCGGTCCGCCGTGCTCGTTCAGTCCGACGAGGCCTGCCAGAGATCAACTCCTATGGGAGCACCAAGAGCTCGGGGTCAAGTCCGAGAGCAGTGCAGTGCACGTTTAGGAACGTACTCCAAGGGGCCGAGCGAGTTTCCGCTAGACTTTCGAAGCCATCCGTTGAAACATCTTCCGTGCTCCTATCAGAGGTTTGAGCTCACGTCCTCATCGCCATCGATTTCTCCTTCACGGATCGATCTCCGAGGCTTTTGGTTCCTTGGAAACCGGAAAACAAGTCCAGTTTGGATTTTTTTGCGTTTGGTCTCCCCATGTCGCCGAGGTTGAGTCTTCTGCCCAACACGGGTCGCAGGAGTAGCGATCAATGGTGAGGAGAGCTTACGCTTGACGATCGGGTCATTGCAAGGACGTCATTGCAAGAATATCGTGTCCATCACTACCCAAACAATCCTGAGCGAACGGTGCGGTGGGCAGAACAATGCATGCTCCTTTATTGAGATGAATTTCCCCTCGGAGAGGAATCATTCTTAATTGGCTACCGATCTTTACTTCGTCTCCACTTATTGGAGCCCTCGGCTTCCGCTCACTTACTATTCGCTCGGCTCAACGCTGGTGGTGAATATCCATAATGGACTTCCACGGCTCGAGCCGTGGGGCTGGAGCAGAGTGTCGCTCTCATTAGTCCTCCAAGTGCTTCGACTGTTAACTGTTTTATTGGCGATCCCATTTCTTCGCTATAGCCATGCAACCATTCTATTCATCGGGGCTTAGCAAGAACTTAGCAAGCTAGAGATTAGAGATTTCGGAGATTTCTGATGCTCATTCCGAGGGAAACGAGAGGAGCCGAGGGGAAGGGAATCATGAACGAACATTGTATGTTTATGTTCACCGCATTATGATCCAGGCGGAAGGGGGAAAAAACTTTATGATGCGCGAAACTATTGGCAGGCCGGCAACGTTAACGGCCTCTGCGTAGCGACTCCCTTTATTGTTCGCCCACTTCGACATTTACCGAAACCCATCGATGTATTGCAAGCTCGTAAAGGAGTTCACACAATCGGAGCTACACTCAAGCCAAACACACCGGACACATACACACAAAAGACGCTCACAGTGGACTCCGTATAAAAACAACGGCGGTCCATCGGATGTTGCAAATCATTGCTCACTTGGGACCTCAGCTGCCGAGACGACGTAGCATTTCTGCGCTGAACTTTTCGCTTAACGTCACTCCATCAAGTAGTTCCAAGCTGGGAAGCAGGTCCGTCCGAGAGCTCGCCCTTCATTGAGGCATCTCATGGATCGGGGCTGTCCGCTCGACATTCGTGCAGCCGATTGCACGGCATTCTTCGTCGTGCAAAGGCTGTCGTACCGTGGAACACTCTCATACCATGTATGAAGCGGCAAGCTTGATTGAGATGCTCGCGGAGAGAAGCGACCGGTCGTGTAGGCTCACAAATCTCTGCCTTCGATTCGATAAACACGTCGTAATCAAGGGATAGTAAACAGCCATAATGAAGGGCCATTCAGGATAGCAGCGGCAGACGCTGCACCGGAAACGAGTGGCATGATTTAATGGCGTATTAAACAGTGCACACAAGACCGTTCCCTCATCTACCGCGGAATCATCCTCAGATAGCCCGCTGAGAGCATGCTTGCATAGGCACATCGGATTTTCGAGCACAACATCGTCAGAATACATTATTGATAGAGTCTTTATACTGTTTTTTTCCCTTCGCTAAGTCGAGGCGGTGGCGTCACGAGGAGCAATATGATACGGAGCGTATTCTTTCGATGTTCATGACTTTCATTGCCGTACATTGTTTGCGGAGTTGGGCGGAAGCGACGTTCATACACGATCGAGCTTTCAGGTACGAAATTCGTGAGCTGTGTCAGACATTGAGCGTTCTCGTGCAACTTCGATTCTTATCTGCGCGGGCTGAAGTCGAGTTTATTTTTCGGAGCGCGGAAAGTGAACCCAAAGCAGAGTGTGGGCTTTTGTTGTACTCTAAGTCGAAGTTTGACGAAGACCGGCCCGAGGTCCCATGACGGCAATTTGAAGAAGCAAAACTACGAATAATGATTAGCCTTCATTACTCCGCAGAGGGCCGGCTCTTCTCGCGTGGAGCCTCAGCACTCTCATGACAAGAGAAGAGAGCGTTCTCTTCTCCGTCGGCCGTCCGCCCGCTCGCCTGCGAGTGTGGTTTGCTCCGCCAGCCTCAGAACGCTTTCATTAATGATGATAGTAATAATGGCATTAATATTCAAATAATAAAATGAAATGCCGACGCAGCGGCTGGCTTCCTCTAAGAGTGGGAAAAAATGTGTGCCGTCGGCGAAAATGGAAAGGCAGCACGCGAGCGGTGAGCCGTCGAACGACCGAAGAAGTGACGAGGACAACGACGATTATGAAAACAGGGAAACGAAGCCCGCCATTCCTTCGTTTTTTAACTCCCTGAGGCCGTGTGCGAATGGATCCTGCTCATCCCGAGGATCTTCTCCGGTCGTCCGAATGACAGCTCTTCTCTCCCCGAAAAGAGCAGCAGGAGATGGACATATTGATCAGAAAGAGAGTCTCCACAGAGACGAACTCCGGAAGACGCGATCTGGCGGAATTTTCGGTGGGATGAGTTTGACTACGGGAGGTGTGGAAAAGTGGGATTCTGAAACGCTTACTGCATGCTTTGCGGACTCACAAATGTCACGGTACATCACACTTCTTACGAGGGTTTTGTAAGCGGCTGTTTATAGCATTGCGTCGACCGGCTTCCAAAATGTTCCATTATACACGTCGTATGTTCAATCAGGTTAAGTGAATAGTTTTTCCCCTTATCACCGGCCGAACGTCAATTCCTCCATTCCAAGGTGGTTTCCTCGTGCACCCGCTGTGAGGATTGGGTTCCATATTCCACCACGTCACAAGATGAATGAGCGGACGGCTCGATGCAGCTTTCGGATGGTACTGCTCGTCCGTCGAGGGGTTCAGCTCCACGAGAATGAGCCTCTGTGGGTGTTTGAAGTGGATGTCCGGCGGAATCTGAAGATAGGCATTCGGATTCCCTCTCCCCCCGCGGCTCCGGGAGCGTTAGCGTAACAGCTTAAATAATTATGTTCCATCAACATAGTTAAGAATCTTTCTTGGAAGAAATCTAAAAACAGATCCCGACGCTGACTCCGAATTCCATGTCGAACCCAGGTTCCCCCGGAGTCCTGCCGATGGAGCCCACACTCCTTTTCGAAGATCAGCAGCAGCGTACTCCCTAGATAACTGGAGTCCCGGGATCCCCTAAACGAGGGCTTGACTTGCCGAACAAGAGGGACAAGAGCGGGAAGAGGGATTTTTTTCTGATTTTCTTGAATTAGAGAACATTTCAGAGGCATGCAGCGGTGATGATCGCAATCGATATGAATATATTTCCCCTATCTCAAAAACCGGTGTATCGATTCATAGTTCTACCGAAGACAAACAAACCGTACCGCAAACAGGGAGACTAGCGATTCGACCGAGAATCCGCAAATCTGCTGGCAGGCTGGCTCGAAGGCAAGGCGGCCGCGTGTGCTGAAGTCGCAATCGCCATATACCCACATCTTCCCTTTGTTCCTTACCTCGAGGGAACCGTTGAGTCCCTTGCGAACTTTGCACACGCCTCCCCCACCAAGCTAGTTCGCTGCTTCCTCCGATTTGAATTAACGATGCCGCTTCCGAATCCCGTCCCATCGATTGTTTTAGAGAATCTTTGAAGAGAGGGAGGAATTCCCTCTCGATTGGCTGCTGGATTCGGCTTGGAAGATCTCGGTCTCGAGGCGGCTCGTTTGCCTGGCAGGGTCTGAGCAGGCACGGTGAGACGAAGAAAATCAATCCCCAGGAATCCGTGTCGCGGGGCCCATCGGTCGCTGAGCTTGTCTTTCTCTTACGTACTCCTTGCATCATCATCGGAACTTTTTCTCAAGCTCCCAATCACGATTCGGGAGAAAAGTTCTCGGGACGCGGGACAGGGAGTGTAAATGCGGGGGAAAAAAAGTGAATTCATGAGGATGCCAGCAAGAGCGAAAATGAAAATGAACTCCGACGGCAGCCGGTTCGTGAAGATATGGAGAGCCAGCAGACGGATGGACATACGGACTCACAGCGAAGCTACCGGCTGCTTTGTGTGCCTGTGGAGATATGAGTTGCACTCCCTGATGAGCGTGGCTCGTGGAGTTCCCGAGTATTAATTACAAAAAGCGAAATGGAAAAGTCGGATTGAGTTTCAGCCAAATGGAGCTCTCGGCGTTGAGAGAAATATGGATGAGAAATGGTTCGGTCGGCCTCGCCTCGTCGTGAACAGAGTACGCTATCGAGCTAATTCCCTCCCTAACCGTGCGCTCGGCCACCAGCCCGCTAGCCAGCCACTGTCGGGCAGCGATCTAGTTCGCTCCGAAATCCGCCTGTGTTCTCCAACCTCGATCAACAAGGCACTGAATCGGGAGAAAGGATTCCGACCGTGCTTGGTGATTTGAGAACACTATGTACGTGCTCTACGGGAGAGTCGACGGCATCGCTCGTATTCCAGCGGAAATTCCTGTCTCGGGAAGGTCTGGCATTAGGCGTTCGGGGATCGCAAAGAGGTACGATAAGTTGGACGTGAATTTCTCGACGACCGCATATTGGTCGAGAGCATGCATGTATACCTTGAGGGTCAGATCTTGATCTTTTCAACGAGCGCCCTGTCGATGAAAACTTACGGGGTTCCTCTTTTGATTACCCCGACTTGTGTATTCTCGGAGGATTTCAAGCGGTTCGATTCGCCAGCGTCGTTCTCCCAACTCGTGAATTTTCGACGCCACTCAGAACTCCGGTCGTACAGCTGCTGCTATAAAGAAACACCTAAGTTCGAGGTTCGAGAGGGACGTCAAAAAACAGTTTTAGGCCTCGATACGTCGCGACTTGCCACACCTACGCAACCTTTAAAAGAAGATGTGGACGGATCGGCTTGCATTGGCATCGGCCAACAACGTCCTGTGGAAGAGGATGCAGATGCGGATGTCGCAGTGACACCCTCAAGATTCAACTTCCGTTCCATTCGAGTACTCGTTTGAGTCCTGCCGGAGAACCCGTCTCAGGCCGGAATACGACCGAAGTGATAATCACGACTCGAGCATGAATTTAGGTCCGAAACCTCCTTCGAGCGTCACTAAAGGCGACGGATCGCTTTGGACTCATTGCCGCCATGGAGGGCGCTATGCCCTCCATGATATGAGCAAATGCCCAAAATATTAATAATTATTGTTATCGAGCCTAACTCCCTGAGCTCGCTCTCTCAAACTCGGAGTTGATTCAGATCGAACACGGACCCCTTCGAGTGAAGAGGGTTTCCTCTCTCATTCTCCCACTCACCAACTCACACATTCACTCACTTGCTCACTCAAGGCCTCTCAAAGCGATAGCCCAGCCTTCGGTTGGCTCGCTTGAACGGAGGAACACTTTGACATTTTTTTATATTATTACCCTCCTGACGAACAGCTCCGCTCTCTTCCTTGTTCTCGTTGGCTATCGAATGAGAGAATGTCGAACAGATGTCAAATACTGGCGGAGGGTTGTTGGCTGTCTGACTCGGTGACTTGCTAGCCTCGTACAGTAGCCTGCTACTGCCTCCACAATTTCTTACCTCCAGCCCCTTCGTGGGCTCGCAATCCCTCATCACGGTATCCCCGCCAGTTCCTCGGATCGTCCCTGGATTTTTTTCGCCATGAGTTGCTCACACAACAAGAGAAACCTGTCGAGAGAGAAATTGCCTGGCAAAATTGCTCAAATTGCTTCAATTCGACAATTTGCCAACTGTTCCCGTCGAGCTCCCTGCCCGATCATCAAGCTTGGTCGGTCGCAGTCAACAGTCTTGAGGATGCGTTGACTCTGCTCAGAAAAGAAGGACACCTGACACGGAATCAAAGCCACCACGCTCGGCACGTAACTCGCTGTGAGCGGTGTTGGTAGTGGGTATTCTTGCCAGCTGCCGATCATTCCGTGGCTTGTAGCTTTTATTTTTCCGCTAAATTAGACCAGGGTCAGGTTCCGACTGACAGAGCTGGCGGGTACCGCCAGCATGACGACGATCGAGACTCATCGTTGAGCGAGAATCGAAGCGCGCATTCGGAACGCGTTGTGACAGCTGTGATTATAATTCGTTTGTGATTTACTTGAGTTGTACATGATGAAACATCATGGCTTCGCTCTCCGCCTGATTAGTCTACGGGGAGAGTTTGAATTCCAATGATCCCGCAGATCGATGGTGACGGTTGTTCGAAGCCGACGGAGTACGGGGGAACTCTCAACAGAAATTAGCCAACATGTACTCATGTCCATCGTTGCGAGCGTTCAAAAACTTCAAATCTTGTCTGATTCACTCAAATCACGCACCGCTCATCTGGAGGCGTATCGTCCTTTTCTCTGTCACATGTTCGGCCGAGTACCGCGAACTCCGTTTCTCGATTCCTAGTCGAAAATCAGACCGGTGAACGAGGATCCCGAGGAACGACTTGGAGTTCGCCTCAATCCGCGAATAGATCACCACATACGACATTGTTGTCGGTCGGAACGGACTCTCCAAGCTTTCAGAGCAGAGTGATATTACATGCGATATGATCTCTTCACCCGACACCGTGCTAGCTGAGCACTTGAAAAGCAGGTCAAGTAATTCAGTTTCCTCTACATTGGGAGTCCTTCATCGAAGTTCGCTCTGAAGTCAAGTCGCTTTTTAATCGAATCACCTCGATTCTGCTGCGGCGGCGGCTTTCCGAGGACGGGTACACAAACGTTTTTGGTGCGTGCAACCGTTGTACTGGCTTGGCACAATGTCGGTCGCGCATTGCCTCGGAATCCACGCGAACTGTATTATTAGTTTAAAACAGAGCGGAGCCTTTCTACAAGTTCTCTCTTATTTTTTTTCTATTTGCTTTCAGCCTCCCTGACTTCAGTGGCGCGGCCCGGTCGCTTGGGAAATTAGACTGTTTTGTAGATTGCAGAGTTTCCTATATCGAGGGTTCGTTGTTGTTGCTGTCGTCGTCGTCTCGCGAGTGTATGGCTGGCATGGAAGGCTGGTAGGGTCGTATGGCGGGCGGGCGAGCGGGCGGATTGGCTGCGACGTGATGCACGGATGAGAGCCGGGCAAGTCCTTCCCATCGGTTGCCTGTACCATCTGTTGTTCAAGGGCAAATCGGAGCTAATATCTCCCCAACTTTCGAGCTCAGAACGTGCACATCGTATCTGAACTACCGCGGAGACCTCTCTGAGATATGACGACTCGAAACTGATAATAATAATTATAAAAAATCGCGGCTTGTGAGAATTTTTTTCGGTTGAAAAAAATTCCGGCGATACGTAGTCCGTGAGAAGGCCCGGAATTTAATGTGGAGAACTTCAGCTGAAGATTCGATCTCTCGAGCAATATCATCTGATCGCCGATCAGTGTCCGGGAGCTAGCACCTACTCTACACTTTCAGAGCCCCGGCGCGGTCATTAGCGGAGTATTCGCCCCGAACGTCGCCGCAACGCTTAAGCCCCGCGTCTTCTGCCCTCCTCGACATCGAGCTGGTGAGATGCTCTTGGTATTTTGTCCACTCGGCCGCGCGGATATTCGTCCTGTGTATCAGACGTGGAAGCTCCGAAGGGATCGTGCAGCTGTCGCCCTTCGAGCATCTTCATTTGGATCCTGCGGCGGCAGCGATGAGCTAGCGACCACTAATTACTGAACTTGATCCCTGCGTCTCACCACTCTATACCGAGCAAGTCAGACGTCAGCTTAGAGACAGCTCTCTCCTTTCTCTTCTCGGCTCTCTACACGCTTCATTCGGGTTATTTTTGTTTTTCTCCTTGTCGCAACGGCGGTGGAGTAGCTGCGGCAACTTGTGCCGCGCTCTAACTTAGCCCTTAGGAATAACAGGCGATAATGGTGCTTTTTGTGAAGCAACGACGACAACACCGACAACGACAATAACAACGGCGGTGGCGGCGGCAAGCTTTCCCTGCTCGCAGAAGCCAGCTACCGAAGCAGTCAGTCAGTTAGCTTGAAGTGGAAGATCGCATTCATCCTCCTGGGAAACTTTTTGCGTAACAATGCTTCCCGAGCCCCGTCCCGACCCCCGGATACGCCGACCGACAGTGTGGTGGGTTGCCACCGGCTCCACCGCAGATCAGTAACCCAGCCAGTTGCTTGCACCTCACGCGCTCGCTCCTTTCTGAGCGATCTCCGCTAGGCGCGGTATCGGTGTCTTCTCGGCGAAAACTCTCGACGAAACAATCTGCATATTGAAAACACGAATACAAAGCACTCGAGATTCCCTCCCGGTGAGTCCATACCCCGTCCGCGGATGTTCGAGCGAAGTAATCTTTCAAGGAAAATTCAACCGCTTCGATCCCGTGACTTTTTTTCAGACCCTCGGCCGACTAGTTCACGGACTGTCGAAGTGGTCACTCGCAAAGCAGCGTGCTCGAGTTGATATCACCGACGGGTAATCAAGGCAGAAGTTGCGAACCTTAGCTTCTCTATTATGCTGCACCGGGAGCTAGTTACTCCGGTGGATTTCTCGGCTCATTGAGCGTTTGCTCGTCCCTATTTTTTGGATAGGTGATGTTCCTGCTACCACTGTGGGCGCTGTTATCCCCTTCAGCGATGCTTGTGATGGGGGAACGGGCCTGAGGAGTCTGCAGAGGCGTCGCCGCCGAGCCATGAGGCTCGGCCAACCCTACCGATACCATTGATTCTTTCTTGCACACGCTCATGTGGGTACACCTGCTGGAAGCCTTTGCTTCCCCGTCTATTCGATTCAACTCGAATCCCCAACCCTCGTTCCCGGCAACCCCTGTACACTACAACTGGTACCGGCGCTACCGCTGCATCTTCATCGATTGTTCCGACCGACACCTGTTCGTCTTAATCAACTTGCAGCACGGCATAACCTTTTTTCTGCTCTTTTCTCCTCTCAATGCTTGTGGGTTCCCTTACCGATTTCCAATACACGCTTGAGTCACGGAACGGGGGGCGAATACTCACCCCAAGAACACCTCGGAGAGATGTCGTCGCGACGCCGACGCGACCTCTCCGGGTTTCGACGAAGCCGTTCGAGCTCGACAGAAACTTGGTCGCAAGACGCGCTCATGTCCAAAAATTATCCACTTCCATCTTGGAACATTCGTCAATCAGAGCGGAAATGGAGTCTTCGGCCCTCGATGAATTCCGACTGGAACCAGCATCTGAGAGATCAATCATTATGCTTCACGCTTCATACGAGATTCTCTCCGCTCCATGCAAAGTCTCTCCTTCCTCTGATCCCTCCGTCGCGCCTATCAGAGTGGAGAGTTTATGTTTTGATGTTACGGCTTTCAGCGCCGAGACTTCCCTCGAGAGCTTAGGGCCTCGTTTCCGATCAGAATGGGTGTCAATCACTGTTGGCGCGTGATAGCAATGCGCAGTTTGGTCACGCCTTTTAAACTCGGATACGGACTTCACTCAAATGCGGGTGATTGAACCTATGGAGCCGTCGGCGGAGTAACCTGCCACCGGGCCATCGACTCTCCCTACCTACTTCGTCTATCAGTCCATTCGCTCGGTCGGATAATCGCCGCTCCGCTTGACGATGTTTTCTATTTGACTCGCCACGTCGAGCACCTCCTCGGACAAATCAGTGTGCTAGCTCGGACTCATCGAATGTCCTGGCCGTCATGCGACGAGAGCGAGGCTTGTCCTCGCTCTCGAACCTGGGTAAATACGAGAAATTCCGGCTGTGATGAGCACCGGTGAGCCGACTTTCCTGCTGAATCTGCTCGATGGCCGAAGCATTGCGCTGTCGACACTGCCGTTGCTGCTGCTGTTGGTGCTTCTGTCGGAGCAACACTACGAAAAAAGAGCGGCGAGTCTTGAGTGCTTTGTGGCGCCCGAGCCGTTCATCAAAGTCTCGACCAAAGAATAAATCTCGTCAATTACGTGCAGTAAATCTGTCCAGCTAGTTTTTTAGCTCTCGCCACAGGCAACAAGACCACTAACACTCAACGCTGACAAGTCCGTTGATGTCGTAGACTGGCACTGGGCTCGTCGCTGGTTTTCATCAGACGCTCGAATATGATGCCGACGATTGTATGATAATAATTGACTCTCGCTCTCATCTTTGGATTCCACCCCGGCGACTCAAAATTGAGACGTTCCCGCAAAAATCGAGACAAAAGGGAGACTTCGATTGCGTTCTATCCTGTAGCCTACTATGAAGTGGCACCTTCTCCTTTCGGGTTCTGCTAAGACAGACAGGCGGATGGGTCGTAGTCCCCATGACGGAAGTGTGCGAAGATCGTCCCAAGGTGAGAAAATTCTTTCGCGAACACAATAAACCATAAATCTTCGGTTGACTAATATGTCTAGTGATTCGCACTCCGAAAGTGCCGAGAGCGGCGAGCAGCAAGCCACATTGTATACATGTCAGTCAGTGTGCTTGGGAAGGATCTTAGCCTTATAACGGAAGCCGTTTCGCGTCCTCGGGGACCAGACGACGGGGTTAAATATGGAACTACGTCGTCTTCGCTACGATGACAGACAGCTTCGTTACGAATTCATATTTTCTTTTTGTGCCGGGGCTTAGGAACTCCACTTCAGGGTTAGTTAGTTAGCGACCGACCGACCGACCGGGGTAAGAAATGGTCAGATCTCAGTCAGTCGAACAGTCAGTCGGACATGGTTCAGAGTCATGGAGGAGTTGAAGCTCGAGGGGAGTCACGGAACCGGGAGCGAGGGGAATTCTCCAGTGGCGCTGGTCATCCGGGGAACTTCGCTGAACAACTCGGTCGTACCGAATCCCTATTTTTGCCCCGTCGCGAACGAAGGGGTGCGAA
Source organism: Galendromus occidentalis (assembly GCF_000255335.2). Taxonomy (NCBI): domain Eukaryota; kingdom Metazoa; phylum Arthropoda; class Arachnida; order Mesostigmata; family Phytoseiidae; genus Galendromus; species Galendromus occidentalis. Next base: position 145,898 of record NW_003803770.1, read on the forward strand.
TTGAACATGGGAAAATAGAATCGATCCTCTTGCCGGACTCTCGGTCGAGTCTCGACTCTGGCTCGGACTCCAGTTCTTGTAGAAATATTTGGGCGCATGAAAGTAGTGATAGCAAGGACCGCTTGTGGACGATGCATGTCCTTTCTCTGACGCTGTTGCCTCGGACGAGAAGGAGCGGGATATCGACCAGGCGTACCTGTCACCTGAGAGTGGTGAGAATTTCTTGAAATCGCGGCAAAAACAGGAGACTGCCCCTCGAGATTACCCCCAGATACCCGCTCGGCTCCCGGCAGTCCGACTGCCGTTGGTCCGTCTCTTTTTTTTCGAGGGTTACAGTCGCAAATTCTCATTTCGGCCAAGCTGTCAAAACTGACCTCCTTTGATGGGGACGCCTCCCGAGCTCCGGGCTAGCTATGCAGATCCCGAGGGTGCGATAGATTCGCTGGTCAGAGAAGAGGGCGTTTAAAATTTAACTGTAAACTCGCATGACCTACCTCTGATCGTGTTCTCGACACTCCAACCTCTGGCGCGACTTACTCTGCTGTGAATTCGTACTCGACTCTTTCCTCTGCTCATTGGAAGATATGGACATGGACAGCTTCCAGGGAGAAATTTTATGATTCATGGGAATAAATGGGAGAATAACTTTCGGACCGCTGAGCTCGAGCGATTCAACATGTGTTTTCGCGTTCCATTTCGCGATTCATGATCACAAAACATAGAATGGAATACTTCGGTAATTAATTCACAGGTGCCTGTTCCGGAGATGAGCCCTAGAGAATTCTTCATTTCGAGCTTTATCGACTTCGACAGAGGGAGTGTTTTGGAGAACAATTTTGGGGAATTCTCTCGGAGGTGTTTCACTGAGAAGCGTGGAGAGAGAACCCGCATCTGGCCGAGCTTCGAACGATTGGGATGTAACTAGAACCACAAGTAATTTGCACTAGGGTGAGACTCCGAGTTGTCTTCGAATCAACTTTTCTCACAGTTGCTTGCTTGTACTGCGAAGCATGCTCCGTCGGGACTAGAGTCCGTGGATTTCTCCGTCTGACAGTGCGATGCTATCGTCTTCGAGCTATGAATGAGATGCTAATTAGCGTTGATCCCGAATCGGTTGGGGCATTTTCTGTACCCAGTTCTTGCAGAGCCTCGGATCGATCAACGGAGCGCCGAGCGGACGACGCGGTCGAATTTCCCCTCCAAAAATTCACCATTCCGTAGCCAATGACGTCACGTTGTCTATGCAGTCAAGCTACTCGTTCATTCATGAACTTGTTGAACGAACTCCGAAACCGCGGAGAATGGAAGGTGTGCTTCATCTTGAAACGCAAAGCAACGGCCGCGGATTCCGCTCCTCTTCATTTTAAGTTCGATCACTCTGGGGAACGTGTCAAAATTGCTCAATCTTCTCTTTTTTTTCGCCCGGCTTCTCGCGGCCACACCCGTACCGCAGCCGTATATTCACCCACCTCAACGATAGCTCCGAAAGCCGAACGAAAAACTCGAATAGATGGAAAAGGTAGGGCGGCATGGAGGATGCCGTATATGGCTTCGAGTTCCCAGCCGTGAGGAGCATCGCAAGGGAACGCTCCATCAGCCGGCTGATTCAAATCTTGTTTAGATCCCGCAACACTGTCAACACTTTTCGTCAAATTTACGAAAGAGAGAATTTTGGATTCAGCGGAACTCATCCTGAATGAACCGGGCGGAGGGTCGACTCGCGGAAATCCATTTCACCCAGCCAGTCGAGTACCACGGTGTCGCATACAAAGCAGGCTTCAGTGATTGCTCCACAGCACAACGGAAACTCAGATCGTTACAAACAATTTGCGCGTCGAATGACGGCTCTAATTTCGAGCTCGAAGTAATTGCGGGGAGGGAGCGAGAAATCTGCGCCTCGATCAAGCATTCGCTTCAATCGAGGCCGGGACAGAACTTCCCGGCGAGGACGTCGTGGCCAATTGCGGAACATCGCCCTGATCTCATTTCCTCGAAGGAGAAGGAAGCCGTCGCGAGAGCTCTCCACTGGAAATTCCCGATCCATGGGCTGACCCGTCATTTGGAACAACCGCCAGAGAGAGGAGCTCGGAGTAGGTACCTAGTATGATGGCGACCTATAGATATCGGTTCCTCGGATTACTTGGCTGCCAAAAGCCACGAAGATCTGAGATTTTCGACTCCGAGAACTCAAATAAGAGATTTGCAGAGAGTGAGGGCAGCTCAGTGGGAAAGTTCGAGTTGTGAAGTTTAGTCTGTCCAGCTCTCAATTCTGATCTCACACACAACTTCAAGCCTTGACTCTCTATTTTAGCTTCGCTCTATCTCCCTCATCGCGTCCCGTCCGACGGGCAGTTGAGTCAATCCGCTTTGGAGTTCATTTGACACCGACTGGATAACGGCTGTAGCGACAGAGTAACTTTTGCTCTTTTCGAGCGTCCTGTCGGAGTTTACGATCCCAGCCGTGTCCGAGTCGCTCGAAGTTGGCGAAGTCTAGATCGAAACTCGCGAACTTGTTGGTTCCCTAGAGTCCACTTCGGAGACTCTCCATGGAGAGGCCAGCAGCCTCATCTGTCCCGGTCTCGATATGCAGCGCGTATAGGGTGCGCGGCTCCTGCAATTAAATGCCCGGAATGAACAGAGTCTCTCAAATGGAATCCAAAATCTTGAGACCTGTAACGAATCGAGTTGGCTGGGAGGCTTCACTCGAGAGAGTTACTATCTTCGACCGGCATGTTTGTAGATTTCAGTACACCGCTCTTCGCTCTTAGAGTTAGGCTTCAGCTCCCGGGAGCGAGCTCGGGTCGGGACCCGACAATATGCTAGAAGTCGAAAGAGCCTGATCAATATAGTTTCGTTCCGGAACTAGATAGAGTACATCGATCACGGGAATTAAAATCATTGGCATTTGAGTCAGGTTCACCAACGGTGGAGCAAAGGCGTGAGTTTCCTCGAGGCTCCGCGACGAGCTCCTCATACGATATGCAGATTGCTCGACCTGTCGACGACGTCACGATCATCACAGACATTTATGAAGTCAACCGATTTATGGAAATGAGGATGGACGTTTTAATGATGACGACCCATGCGCTGACAGGCCGCCCATGGTATGAGCGGCTCCCAGCGCTAATGTTATTACAGCGAGCGGCGAACATTGGAGGCACGGGTTGAAGAGACGGGCTATGCATAACGTGTCAGCCCATCCGAAAAGAACCCCAGTTATGGATTGACCAATCTATCGGCTGCTGTTTCTCTCAGCTGAAGATGAACCGTCGAAATCGCATTGGTACGAAAAAACAATTGTACGCATCGTTTGACAAGACCGAGGTTTCTCCGCACTATCGGTGAGGATCGAGCTTATTTGCGCCTGAGTCCGATATTTCGTTCCAGCTTCGTATGATCTCGATCATTAGTTCGAGCAGAGGCACGGGAGCCACTCGAACAAACATGCACGAGCTTCAACAGAAATATGGCGTGAAATTCGAGGGAGCCCTCGCTCAGCAACAATTTGGGTCGTCTGAGATTAGTTACGCTTGCAGGACGGATCATTTGCGTCTCTTCATTGTATCGGAGCCCGGAAACGCGGGCCGTAATTGGCCAGATTCTCGATACACACAGTGGACGAATTCGATTCGAGCGAGGCATCCGTTTCGAAACGCGAAGACTTATTCCCAGTTCGAGTCGACAGCTGACGCTATCCCGCGACAACTACTTAAGAAACATTTAGACATTTACGGCCATGTCTGACTCATGGAAGCATGGAAGCGCCAGAGGATAACGGATGTTCCTGGCGAACGAAAGAGTGGTAACGATGGGACGTCCACCTCTGCGCGACCCGCACACTGTGGACAAGGCCTAATTCCGACTTGTACTACCGCGACTGCCCCAGGATATCCACTTGAGAATTGCGAGGAAGGGGCTTGCGCTAGGTACAGAACCTCGTCCCAATCCGGTCCAGGAAGGCGAGTTCGTTAGATTCTCGAGGTTCTAGACATACATACGTGCAATGACCACCATTTACCTCTGGGTCGGTTATCGAAAACGGTTGCGATAATTTTCAATGAATCAATGAGCCGGCGCCGGGGGGGAATCCCGATAGAACGTTTGGCGCTCGTGCGAAGCCCTACATAATGCGACATCGAGTGTTTTGAGAGGGATTTCTCGTGCACAGAAGCAACCAGTCAGTAGGCCCAGACACCCGCACCGACAGACAAACAGAGGTAGGTAGTTCTGTGAACCTGTGTGCGATGTTGGACTGAGGAGGTGAGCTTGTTCCCTTTCCCCTGTTGAACGCGGGAAGACCTTCTGCATTGTGAACTCAGTCATACTTTTGGGCTCCGTCGCGAACTCTGAGAAGTACCTGATCGCCTCAAGACAGCTTTGGATACGAGAAATCTTTTTTTTGTGTTTACGTGACATCGGGCTGCTAGCATCGCATCATCGAGGTAGACCAGCCGTGCGAAGCCTGCCTGGGGATTGCAGTGAGTGTTCCGAGGTGCAAGGGGAATACAGTGCCGTTCGTGCAAACGCAGCCGTTTTGATAGTAGACGTAGTGTTTCTCACGAGTGAGAGTATCGGGGACCGTCTTCGGGAAACTGGAATGTCACGGAAAAACGTGACGTTGGCTGTTTGCAGATGAGCGCCTCTGATGATATCTCCACCGACATCTCCACGGACTGTTCTGATCAATCATCCCCTGGTGGTTTCATGCGGCCTGTCTACGGCGCAATGTACGCGGACTGTGCTGGATATCCACATGGGAGCCTGTACAGCCCGTATCCACTCCCGTTGCCGCATCTCAGAGGACATCAACTCAGAGGACTCTTTCGTGACGAGGTTTCATCGAATCTCTCTCAAACGAGCGATAACTTTTCCGAAGGGTAAGTCAATTCGATGATAATTTCTCCGAGACACGACCTGGTTCGGAAAAACTTAAGACATGACGTGACCGTTGCAAGACATGGGATCGATCACCTCTATGGAGATCTCTTGCAATGCTGACGCTTTCGAGCTTCGCTCCTAGAGAAGCATCAGACAAACAAGCGCGGAAGGTGTCCTCGGCCATCTGCAAGTTCCTCTCTCGGATCGACATGAATAATTCGAGCTCGAGGAGTAGCGTGCCATTCAATTCCGTCACGGATCCACATTTGGCGAGCTCTCTGGATCTGAGGTAGATTGGCGAGCATCTTCTCAAGAGGATCACGGAAGAAATTCATGACACGATCCGGAGCCACTTGACGCTCCGCGGACCTTCACGCCCGGGGACCTTCACGCCCGGGGACCTTCGACGTCCCTCACGTCGGACCAGTAATGGCAGGCGTCATAACCTAATCTGGTCGCAATGCTACTCCGGAGCTCTTCTCGCGCAATGCTTCTTTGAGGCACGGAAAAACGGGACTTGCTTCAATACCATTTCCCACACCTGAACTCGTCTGTGGTTACGGTGACCCTGTCGTCAGTCGTAATCGGATGTGAAATGTGAATGATTCCCCTCGTTTCCGCTGTCGATTGTCAACTTTCGGATCGAGTTCATTGTCCTCCTCCGTAGAGGCTGGACCGGACTCAGGGTCTGGAATCGATTCCGAGATCCGAATGCGCGGTGACAAGCGCCAATTATAGCGTCTGGAGAAATGTCCACAATCATATCACCTACTTATCATGTACTGCCCTGGATTGTCGACGCGTATTTCGGTTATTTCGAAGATCTCAACCGGGACCCGAGCCGCTAGACGGTGGACGTCCGAACTCAAACTGGGCGCATCTCGACCAAGGTTCCAAAAGGCTCCACCAGTAGGAGCCGCCAGTCGCGCACTCGGAATTGAAGTGTCTGAGCGCATGCGCGTTCGAGTTCGTTCGGCCATTGGCGGACGGCGAGGAGCTCCGCCTCGTTTATTGAAGACCTCACTTGAGGATGATTATAGAGGAGGAGCTTTATCCCTCGGGACATGTCGGCTCTCCGTTCTGTCGGGCAGGATCGCACACAAGTGAGTTGGCCTCTGTGGGACTGGCGGCTCCTCGAGGAGTTCGAGCTGTTCAGCCTCCCTGACTCCCCAGTGCCCACCGGTGCTAACACGACCAAAGCCTCTAAACAGAACTCGAGTCGAATCAACAGTTACTCGTTAGAAACGCCCCAAATCAGTTGCTGGCTTTTACGCGATTTCCGTCAACAGACAGAAGCATTAGTGAGCCACGCGGTGCGACAAACGTTGTCTCCGTCATCTCTCGTGCCGAAGCTGAATTTCGTCGTCGCCGTAGACGTCATTGCTATTCTGATGCCCGTTTCCCTCGTGTCCATTAGAAAAGAATTGTCCTTCGTCCTCGCGAAGAAAAACTTCGTTCGCCGTAGCCGCTGCAGCTCCTGCCACGCGCCGCTGACAGATTGACAAACCGCTCGAGAACCCGTGGTCTGAATCTCCGACTGCCGAAACACTACGGGGCAACTTCGTGGTGATTTTCGTCTGGAAGCGACGTCCGGAGTACGGGCGGTGCATCGTTCCTAGTCTCAGTCAGTGTGAATCCAAAACAAACGACTTCGTCTCGCCTTTGACACTGATGTCAGCTGATCCGATCGATCGCTGACCGATTGAAAGTGCGACCAGCACAACGGAGATAGCGTTTTATTTCGAATCCGCGAGAGAGCTTTTTCAAGAGTCGGAGAGCGCGCGCGCGAGCAGAAACTAGTCGGTCCGTCCGAAGCTCCCAGAAGTACTTGACTTGAAATCAAGAAGTAAGTCTGTCGAACTGAACGTGCCGAGCGAATCTTCGACGACAAGTGCGAGATTGTGGCGGGCAACTGCCGCCGCCTGACCGATTGTGACCGCCGGGGCTGAAGCAACCGGGTGTTCTCGGAAGCATTCCGAAAACCCTCCTGAACTGGTGTCTTGTGTAATAGTGTCGGTGTCGGCGGCCAGTGTGACTCTGGGGAAGTAGTTCGCACCAAAGACGGAAACAGCCGCATCAGCCAGGAGATGATGTTCGGTTTGCACCAAGATCCTGGCCTACAGCCTCGCGGGCCTATGGCCTCACTCAAAGAGGAACCTCTGGCCACGGCTCAACTCGGAAGAGGCTGGCCAATGCAACCCACCATGCTCGACCAAAGCAGGTAAGCGCGTGGAGTTTACGTCGTGAAGTAGGAACAGGTCGCTTAGTGACGAGGAAATGGGGGAAAGCCACGGATCGGTCCGTCGGTCATAGCGAGGTCGGCGAACGTAAACGAAGCCATGTGACCGTCCTCGAACCAAAACATACGCAGCATACTCTCCTCCTTGCCAAACGTATTCTGTCGTCGTACTCGCTGGTCCGCGCTGGCTCTCTAAGCAGACGCCTCCACCATGGACACTCGTTCGGTGGGCCGAGTGACAACACGATGTTATGTCCGAAAGTCGGACTCGTCGAATCATGCAGGCCGCATGAATACGAGGATAGATTATTATTTTCTTGCCGGAAACCTCACGGAGATGAATGGAAGGAAAATATCTTCAGTTCGCGGATCTCGATATCTTGGGGCGTTTCGTGATTATTGAGATAATCTCCGTCTATCCCTGCAGTGTCGTTTTCGCGAATTCACGTATTGGCTCGGTCTGAGACACTGCTTGCACAATCAGCCCGAACTCTTTATTGTAAGAGAATCGAATATTTTGGTATGTGACTTTACGCGGCATTTGTTCAAGGGAACGCGAGTCTCTCCGAAATTGTCGTGGTCCCTCGAACCTTCAAATTCACGGATGTTGCGATTTCGCTGTAGAATACTCTTTGACGCAAGTCTCACCCTGGACCCAGGAGCCTAGTCGGAGTAAACGAGTTGTTGGTTCAGAAACACCAGAGGGGAGAACGGAAAAGTGAGATCGGGGGCATTGGTAGGGGGAGTACATTCCGAGAGGGAGTGCTAAATGGGTGTGTGAATGCGAGACGCCCTTGGTGGACTTCACTTCATTAAGTCCATTACGCGCCCCGACTCGTTTGCAGTGAGAGGGATTCGGATAATTCGATTTCTTGTCCAGACGAGCGCGACAGCAGCCAAGGAGGGAGATCTAAACCGATGTTGGTGGAAAAAAAAGCTTCTAAGCTCGACATCTCATGCTCACTCCAAGCTCTCGAAAAGTAGACGAGCCCAGTAGAAGTTCGAGTTCTTTCGAAAATCCGGTCCTCGAAACGCCTCGACAGCGCGTCCCACGTTTTGCCTTGGGGAGAGCTGGGGGCCAGCATATTGCGACCGAACGCCGTTGTCATGGAGAAACTCCTAGCTCTTTTGAAGTACGGGAAAGCCGAAAATAGCTCCGGAAATCTCGGCACTCGTAGTCTGATCGGAGGGAATCCCATGCCCATCTCAACGGTAGAGAAGAGATGAATCGCGACAACATGTTGTCTTCGCTCTGGCCGCCGGACTGTTTCCCACGCCGACGAGGCATTCATGCAGAAGACAACCTCAGGGTGGCTGTCCTCAAAGTCGTGTTGCGGAATTCGGAGTCTCGCTCCCGAACGCATCCTCACCTCCGCTCTACGATTCGATGGATGCGCGCAGGCATGTGTTTGTGTCTATCTATGTATGACTTCGTTGTTCTCTTAACAACGCAGCTTTCCTGACCAATCGGTCTCTCGGGACAACTACGGAGGTCGATTCGAAGTCACCTGGAGATTTCTGGAGGCCTTTGTGGGTGGGGCGTCATAGCCCTATCGCATGGGCGACCTCACTCAAACATAACCGACTCACTCCGCTTCTGAGCGTCTCTCATAAGCAGGAGAAGTCCGAGAAGGAGAGAGCGATCCGATCTTTGCTGATGGGATCACCCACCTCATTCTCTTCTGGGACATCGCATGCATACGCAAGATGCACTCTTGTCCGTGAGCTTGGTTCTGCGCTCGAAATTTTTAAAGTCGAAGAACGCGTCCAGAAGTCCGATTCCTTGTTTTATTCCGTGCCCTGCCGGAAACGAGGTGTCAGAGCCTTCGAAGTCTCGCGACAAAGACAGGAGAAAAAATCTTATGAGGGATCACAGTCACACAGGAGGTGATTCCGCTGCAGAAAAGTTTGATCGACTGCGGAAAAAAGCAACTCCGAAAAAGAACGCTCCTTCGCCGTTTCTGAGTGCTGACGTCTGAAACTGCGCGACATCCCGACTCATCCGTCAGAGACTGAGTTTGCAGGCCTGCAGAACTGCTAGCTGCTAGCCAAGTGGACGACCAGTCAGTCAGTCAGTCAATACAAATAGTGGCCACTTCGCGAGCTTCGCGAAGGGGAGATCTGTTCGAAACGAAATTGGACACGATGCCGAGTGTGTGTTCTACACGGTATGTGCATTTGTGACATCATCACGTTGAACAAGACACAGCCGCCACCGAAGTCGCCGTCGTCGTTCCTACAGGCGCCGTCCGAACTCGGAGATTTGACGCCGGCCTGAAGTCCACCTAAACCACTCTGGCTCGCTCCATGACAGCTCTGAAGACTTTCCGACGGTAACTCTATCGAGGGAACTCCGGGAGAAATCACGGAGGAATTCACTGAGCGTTATAATTTCCGTGAGGCAAGACCGAAGGGCGGCCGTGATAATTCTCGTCCAGGCCGCTCGATAATGGCTGTCGACAGCTATACCGGATGGTTTCTCCATGAAGCGGCCGGTAATTCTGTCCATTGTGCGATTCGTTCTTCTGTCCGGAGCCGTTTCCGATGACGCGGGGACGCATCGAGTCACAAGAGAGAATCCCGACCGAGATCATCTTGACGCGCACCTTGAGCTCCGTGTTTCACCCGCCATTTCGCCTTCGCGAGCTGCTCGCTTGCCCTGCTGAGAGTATCCTAGGGAAGCTAAGAAGAATAAGGGCGCGGGGCAAGAGGGCAGCAGGAAGGGAAGCTAGCATGAATATGCATGGCCCCCATAAACACCGCCGCGCAAGACCGTGCTGCTGGTGTTGAGCTTGTGAGCACACAAACCTCGAATATATAGGGAAACAGAAAGAGAAGATACAGTATAGCCAACTCGCCTCATCGGTCGCCAACCCGTTGCATACAGCGTATCCTCGCGAAAGACTCCACTCTCTAATATGTATAGTCCCAATATTTGACCTCACAAACAAACATTGCGTAAGCCAATAAAGACAGGACGATCATTCTCATTCGTCGTCATTCGGCGTTCTCCTGCAAATTGTGATATCATGCACAATAATCGCTCAGCCGAATGAATACAAACGAGAGGAGCTCGAATAATGAAGAAAATCGGGGATTTTCTTGCATTCTCACGGACGTTCCGTAGTGATTCCGTTGCGTCGACGGCGTCGGTGATAGTCATGGGTAAAGGAACAATTTAAGTAGGAGGATTCGCAGGAATCGCGAGGACCCTCATTTGATTTGTATTTTTTCTCGTTGCAGGAACATGGAAACAGTTTGCACCGAATACTTGGTGCCAAGCCAGAGAATGCTTTTCAGGTGAGTTTCGTCGCTCCCCGCGAACGCTCCCCTCGCCACCATCCGTCCGCTCCGCCTGCCCCGACCGGGGTACCGGGTCGGCCTGCTTGCTCATGTGTCGTTTCGTTTCTCGTACCTAGCTTCCCGCGGCTGGCCGAGGCGTCAGGTCCCGCTCGGTTTCCTTTCTTAGGAAGAGACACCTCGGACCATTCTGAGCAGTTGTTCGTTCTTTGCTCTGTTCTTGCTCTTCTTCCGGCCAATCTCTTTCCCCCACAGCTCCGCGTCGTGTGTAGTAGTCCATTCTTCCTCTCTCGGGGGCTAAGCTGGCATTAAGGAGCATTACCCAAATCCTTGTCAACAGGTCGCGAACATAGCTGTCCGCCGGACATAACCGGACAATGTCTTCACTTGTGATTTTGTGTCTGTTGTTGAAAGCTTGTCCTTCTCTCCAAGCGTTCCGTTCGATCCCGTTCGCTATTTCCCCCCCGGTTTCCATGGCTAGCACCTTCTCTTTTCGACGGCCTCATTTCTGTTCTCTTGCCTCGTTAGTCAGGGCTTAGACCGCCGCCGCCGCGCCAACGGCGTCGGTGCGATGGCCGAAGCAAGTCCTCATGCTTTCTCCTCAGATATCTGAGCCCACAGTGAGCGAGTGTGAGTCGCGACTATAGATCGAAACAGAGAATAAAGCTAAATATTTCTACATACAGTTCCAGCGCGGGTTTGGGCCGGGCGCACTTCGAGAAGCAGCCCCCGTCGAATCTTCGCAAGTCGAACTTCTTCCATTTCGTCATCGCCCTTTACGACAAAGCTGGTCAACCGGTTGAAGTTGAGCGGACGACATTCATCGGCTTCGTCGAGAAACAACACGTGAGTGGAGAAAAAGTTTTATGGATAATTTTCTCAAAAATCTGAGAAAAACCCCAAATTAAGAACTTGATTATCTAATGGGTGAGCAGCGGTTGACAAAACCGAGCTCGAGTCTATCGCGTTCCATTTATGGGCGTTCATGGTCGTCGGCGAATACCCACACACATATAATTATCGGCTGAGCACATCGCCCGAGGGGAGCGCGGGGCAGAGTCTGCTGGCGGACTAGCTAGCTGGCAAAACAGCCAGCCAGCCGACCGGCCAGTGAGCCGGTTCAGCTAGCTTGACTTTCGGACCGCTGAGATGGCATGCCTGTTGGTAGCGTGACCCATCGAGTCACGCGTCTAGAGAGTGCAAATTGAGATGGATACTTCTGAGGTCACGAGCCCCATTCATAACCATCTGGTCGTTCTCAGAGCATATCACACCTTGAGTCGAATTCGGCCGGATATTGCTCCAGGATAACATACCGAGGAATCGGGAGCGATAGCCGGCCCTCGAGCGAGTCGATGTGACCTCGAGTTCCTGTTTGGATTTTATATGAATTCCGCGCAAGAATCCCATTCGGCGAGGGGATTCGAGGAGCTCTAGCCACGTCGTCGCGGCGATTGGCGCTCACATTTCGGGGGGGGGACGGTCCTTCTTTTTTATTATTTGCACACAAACAATCAGTCGACTGCGGTTCGGAAATTTCCCGTGAGAGATCATTCGAAGGCCGTCGCCTGCGACTAAATTAGATTATTCCGCTGCCCAGTCCCAGTAAGGGCAATCCACCTCCTACCTCATCGTATGGAGATTACTTCTCTGTGTGCACTGATGCTCTGGGGCAACAACCTGCTCCCGAAGCAGGTTAGATGACTGTTTGACGCGACCACATGCACGCTCCCGACACACGGAACGACGGACCCATTCGGGGAACTGGTCAACCAAATGACACGCACCGCAATCATGGGAACTGGCTCGGCCGCCTTTCACATCAGAGGATCATAAGTGAATTTTCGAAACAATGACACCCTGTGACGTGAAACTACGTGGATTTTCCTAAAATGATTCGATTCTCATAACATCCATCATCATCGTCATCAGCACCATCATCGGTCCATGATGAGTCATGCTGCCTTCGTTCGGGTGGTCTGTTCCTCCTTTCGATCTGGTATCGACACGGATCGAGACCTTTTCCTGGAGATGAGATGAGCCGCGTTTTCGCGGAATTAAACTTTTTAAAGGGCCGGTCGAATCGTTCACTTTATCGGAGAGTCACAATCAGAGTTGACTTCGTTGGCCACCTGTCGGACCGCGAGCCGTTCTGCATCGGTGCTTCGATACTCTGCATGTACGAACAGATGAGTGCTTCGGTTCTCAGTCGTCGGTCCACCCCACCGACGAGTGGGTGTTCGCGGATGAGTTCGTGTCGTAGTCAACGATGATTGCGCTGTGTACCTTTGTAAGGTCAATTCGTGAACGTGGTCAAGCTTCGTGATCGCCGGTGAGCAGGTTGCGTCACCGTGGTACAAGAGCTGTCGGCTGTGAATAACAGATGCCAGGACAAAAGCGTTCGCATGCATAATTGGAATCCAATGTAGACACCCGTACGTCGGCCGAATGGGGTAAACGTGTCGCGATGTCAAGAATCAATGACACCGTGAGGAGACGGAAAACATGAGTGCCTTCCCGAACGATTTCCTTCCGGCTCTCGCGCACCATTGCTCTGACGGAGAGTTCTTCTGATCATTACAGGAACCTGATGGACAAAAAACCAACAACGGAATCCAATACCAACTGCAGTTGCTTTACGCGAACGGTGAGTTGAGATTTTGATTTCTAATTTGTAATATAGCTAACGCGAGCCTGCCACTGCTCTCCGACGATCGGAACGTCGCGCAGACGAGAATGATAGCGGTGACGATGCACGGCCGGTCAGGGGGAAAATTACGGAATGAGCGGGTCTCGCTCCAGCCAATAAATAAACGAATAAATGGTCAGAGTGAACTGTGGAGCGCTGCCGGGCCATTACGCGCAGTACGAGGGGCGGCTGTCGAGGGGAACGAAGACAGCGGATCAGAGAAGAGGACAACGATGGCGACGGACGGACAAACGTACCGAGTGGACGGACGGACAGATGGGCCGCTCGTTGACTGTAACAGGAAGAGTTTGCACTGCTGCCACTGGTGCAGTCGGCTGTTGGCTGCGAAGGAAGCGAGGAGGAGAATGGCTCGTAAAGTATTCGCGGAATGAATGAATAATACATCAACATTTTATTTATATTGGCTCATGAATGGAATAGGAAGAACAACGGAGCGGGTCTGCCGTCTCCTCTTCCTCTTTTTCTTGACGTACTCGTTCACCACAGAATGGTTTCGACTCTTCGGCCACATGGTGCCCGTCTGAGGCGATTCAACCAAAAAAAATTCTTGGGGATGACCCGGTCGAACCGTTGGAAAATCCACGGGGAATGTCAACTACAAGAGAATTCGCGGTGAATCCATCTCGGATACCCATCTCTTAATCTGGGCTCGCGCTTTTCCCAGGAGTGAGAAGTCTCCGCGGCCGCGCCGCCGTAAAATTTGAGCCGACAAACGATTATTCTCCGACGCGAAATATTCTATGATTATTCGCCGAAGATTGAACCTGCGAACTGCTGCCGGGCTGTATATTGTACAGCGGGGCAATCCATCACATTGATATTCAGGAACCATATGCGTATAATGACGCGCGGAAGAGCTGCCGCAATTACTCAGTGGACCGATCGGCGGGTCGCTCGGTCGGCCAGCCATCCACGACACCAACCTGCCGGCAGACTACGGTGCGGCTCGCGTTTACCTTACGCCTCCGGGGCCCTGCTGTCGACGCCCTGGAGTGTGACCTGCACATAAATTGCACATTTGAGCTTTAATGTCACCGCCGGCCGTCATTTACAGCTAACTCATCTCATGCTGTCGTCGGCTCTGGCGCCAGTTTAGTTTATCCGGTCTCCACCATCTCGGGATGAATGAGCCGATCCGAAAAAATCGGAGCGAGCCGGGATCGACGACAGCGCGGTTGCGGCGTCCAGGCGCTTCGAGCTCGGGCTTGGAATTCAGCAGGATCCCGGTACTCCTGTCGATCCGGAGCGCCGTCTCATTCGGCGTTACTGGTACACACGATCTCGTAATCTTCGGATTATAGCTACAGTGGAGCTATTATGTGGCGTGGACATGCATCTGAATACGTACGCGGTTCCTCTGGGAGGGAGAATCGGGTCTTAGCAGCCACCCAGCTGAGCGGGAGGGGAAGCGGAATTCTCACAGCAGATGCGGGAGCTCCAGCGACCGCGCAGGGTGAGGAAGGCACCAATGCTGCTGCTGCTGCCGCTGCCGCCGTCGTCGCGAGAGCCATCTTCCAAATCCGCGGCGAGAAAATTTGCATAAACCCTTTGGCCTACCTAACCTGTCGAGCTGGCTTTCTCCCCGTTAGAGGAAACTTTAGATTTCCGCTAAATTGCTCCCGGGGACAACCCCGCTGCTGTCTGGGAACAGATTTGTTCTGTAATTATTTTTGCCACTTGGATTAGGAAAGATTCCTGATTGGCTCCGAGCTGCGCGCGCTCCGAGCATGAATCACTGCAGGGATTCGGGCGACGCACGTCGTCCCGTCCGGTCGAGCGCGTAAACAAAGCCGTCCCAGCGAGAGGTTCCTTCCTTGCGCGACGGCGGCCGTTGTGCCGCAACATGGAATAGCGTTCCTTCCGCAAAATGCGAGTGACCAACGACGCACGCAGACTTTTGAAACTCTTAACAGGGTGTGGTGGTGCTTGCGCCGCTGTGTGTCCGGGCTGGCTTGTTGCTCGAGGCGATTGTGAGCGTGGGACAGATGGTTGCCCCGGGCGAGAGTAGAAAAACCAACTCCACAACCAAAGAGAGCATGCGATCACTGGCTGGACGGCTCAGTCGCTGGCTCGCTCGCTCCCATATAGCACCCCTTCGGCGCAAGACTCTAGCCTGCGGTAAGGTTGTTCAGAGGAGCGAGGTGGATGATTCGAGTCTGATCTTCCAGTCCGGTCCTAGCGCTCTCTTAATAATGCTCTTGCCGAACTGGACACGATTTCAAAGCTTCTTCCAAAGGCAGAGTTTAGGCACTGCGGGGCGGGCTCCACATCGATGGTGTTTGCCAACGATCTACTGGTCGAAAGACTGCGTTTCCCTGACTGGACAAATTCGTCCCGCGGCAGAAAGCCCACGAGAAATTCGCCTACGAAGGAATTTGGAGGCGAGGACGAGAAAGACTCCTCGCTCGCGAGAAGGATTGAGAACTACCTATCTCGTTTTGCTTGCGCGCAGTTCAGAAAGACCGAATGGTCTGTCCACCAGCTGATATTCTCGATATGCTCCAATTTACGGAGTACATCTCAGACTTCAAAGCGGCGCTGGAGATTTTTCGAAAACGACTCACAATTAGAATGACTTCGTTTCAGGCGCCCGGCTAACGCAGGATCTCTTCGTCAGACTTATTGACTCCGTCACAAAACAGGTAAGTTACTCGACAAGGCCTTGCGATCGGTGTTTGAGTCAAGTCTCACACCGGTTACGCCCCTTCCGCGGGCGGAACGAATTTCTATTTGTAGCCGCCTATAATGTCTTTCGAATGGGAGTGAAAGGATGTATCCGAGACAATGAGCTCTGAATCGTCGCTGTATCGGTGTGTCCCTCGCACTCGCCAGTAATATGAAATCATTTGTTGCCGGCGAGCATTTCGTGTTTTTTCATTCCGTATTTGTGCTCTCCGGCCGCTCGCTCGCTTGCTTGCTTGCTTGCTCGCTCGGTCACCGGGCTTGCGAGAGAGACTGGTACAAAGTTGAAATCATTTCTCATGAGAGTCGGTTGCGAGTTTTGACATCAGCCGTTGGGTCCCGTTACAAAAATTCATCCGAGCTGTCATTGCATCGAAGTTACATTCACGATCCATTCCAAACGATGTAACAATACTTGCAATTACAAATGACACTACGCTCTCTCGCCGAATCCGGGATGGGAGGTATGTTTTTTTTTACGAGTCGACCTGAGGACGACGACGACGACGAGGAGTGTATATAGGCTGCCGTGTGCTCACATAGATAGATGCTCGCTCGCCCGCTCGCCTGCCGGAGCGAGTGAGTGCATACCAGCAGCCAGTCTGGCTCTCCACTGCAGTATTGGCCTCCCGGTGTGGTCTCTCAGAGTGTCGAAGTCATCACCCCTTAATGAGGACTCCCCGGCACTTGAGTTAGTTAGCCATGGCTTGACACTCGCTCCGCATCTCACTCTCTCTTCCTTTCTCGCTCGAATGCTCGCTCGCTCGAGTCGTTTTCCGTCTATGTGTCTCTACTCGAACACTTACTGGAAGGGAATTTGGGGAGAATTTTATTCGGAGCAGAACTCGGTTGACGAGACGCCCTATGTGGGGTGGATCCCCTTGAGCTACTCGAGAGCTTCTTCCTGTTGATTCCTGTAAGCATGACAGATGAGGTGCGTTGGAGAATCTGTACTCCTCCGATTGAGTGCTATGCGCCCCTGCGGCCCTCAGAATTCGAGAATACGCTGGATATCCGGAAAAGGGGGAAATAGAGTTATTCCCGTAAGAAACGGGGGACTCGCTACCGCGATCTCCGACTTGAGCATGATCGCACCCTATCGAGGGGTCTCATTCATTTTCTGGAGGGATTCGCCCCACGTCCCTTTCAATAAGTGAAGTCATCCGAGCAGATTGCTGCCCCGCTGCAATGGAACCGCGTGGAAGAGGTGAAATCATACATTGTTGCGAAGGGGTCGTCGGGCGCGAATCGAATGCAATGTCCACAGTGAACCACGACATCGACGAGCACTCCTTTATGAGCTAATCAGGCATGAAATACAACAGGCAAGCTCGCTCTGCAATTCGGTTCGGTGCTCGAGTATCGCTCCCCAGTGGAGGGGACCTTCGAGCGCGACGAGATACGCCGGAGATACCTCGTCAGGGAGATTTTTCGGGCTGTTCTGACGTTTCCTAGAGTGGGCGCAAAAGCTTCCGAGTCGCTCCGGGTTTCCCGGACGCCCCGTACACGAAAGGGATGATGTGTCCAGCCGAGGATTTGACCGAGTGACTGTAGGCCGGGCGAAGCTTCTCTTGAGCTCGTGCCGCCCGTCCGAGGAGGGAAACGCGAGGACAAGGAGGCGGTTGCGCTCATGGCTGCCCGGTTAAGGTACTTACCGCGCGGCCAGAACCGGCAATCGTCGATTGGAGGGTTCGAGCACGATGAGGTGGGGAACGAAAGACAGGGTGTTGTCCTCTTTTCGGAAGTTGCCTTTATGATCCTAGGTGAACAACAGCTTCGAGCGCAACGCCCTCGACATCGGACAAATTTACTGCTTTTTGCTGTTTCGTCGCTTGCGTACTTTATCTCCGATGGCCTCTCAGGCTCCCGGCTGATCTATCTGTTCTGCTCCTTTTTCTCGGACCTCGGATGGGCATCAAACATTTTTTCCGCGAGTCACAATGATTTTTTATACAATTGTTTTTTAGTCTCTCGGCCCTTTGGGTCAGCCCACACTCCACGCTCCGTGAATGGACATAAATATTTATTCGAAAGGATATCGAGAGGAGCGATGGAGTTTTATTCAGTGCGGAGCGACATCCTGGAACGACGAGACGAGGAAGCCCGAGCCCCTCGGGAGGGGCGTTCCCTGTCGACCATGGGACATCGAATGAGCTTTTACTACGGGATCCTCGTCATTGACATTGATTCAGGAGTGAACCCGTTCGGTCGGAGGGTGTTTCCTTGAATTAAGAGCGTTTGTTGTCGCTAAAAAGAAGAGAACGAGAACCACATTACCGCCACTTTTGTCGACTCTCCATCTCTCCGTGTATGGATAGATGGACGCGAGTGTGTGCGCGAGATTCTCCATGAGTTTGCAAGTGAGGGTTCATGGACTTACGAGTGTCACCCTTCGGGTCGCACCTGCAAGCGACTGACTGAGTGTCTCTGTAGCCTTCGTACAACATACACCCCGTGTCGGTGTCTAACAAGCCTGGTCGAGGGTCTCCTCGACACTCTCACAAATCCAGAGCCTGCCGACCGACCGACCGACTGACTGGGTGACTGTCTGTACTGCAAGCGCTGGTAGTCTATTCTGTTGTAGTTGTTGTTGTTGTTGCCGCTGGTGTAGTTCGATGTGGGCGGTGTGGGCAATGTAGGTGCCGCTCGGCGGGGAGCGGAACCAAATGAACATTTGATAGCCGTATCCACCTTTCTTGCGAGGGGACAGCTTTCAAGCTGAGATTGGATTTCGATGGTCATATTCTTCTGAAGTGCTTGCTGCGACCGAGGAGGCATCGGGAGTCGATCGACTGTCCGAGGGAGGGGCACGTCTCCGTGTTGCTCTGCGTCTTTTTATTTTTCCTCTCGGCGCGGACCGCATTAGTCGTCCGGAGTTCAGAGCCTCCGGACGACCCGGGCCGGTATCTGAACCGCGCGGATTTCGGCCGCGCAAGAGGTCAATTTCTCGCAGTGAAAAAGCATGACCGCTTGAGCCACTCCATTCGACGTCTGCTTTCGAAGCTCGGGAGCGATCCTGTCAGATTTAAGCGGCGAGGAAACCGGTTCATTTTGCAGTAGGCGTGGTCCTAGGCATCTTTTGTCTCATCGCAAACATCACTGGACTCGCTGCTTATTCTGACGACCCCAGTGTTGTAGGTGTCCGCGGTCGTTCGCTCGCTCGCGTACTCGCTCATTCGGCCAGTCGATCGGTCGGAAACATAAAGCTTGTCAGCTCAAGAGCGGACTCATTCCAACTCGCTGGATCGTAGCGGCGGCGGTGGCGACGACGACGACAACGCAGAAGCTGGAGCAGATGGTGTGCACGCGAACAGCACTCCGAATCGTGCAGTTGTAAATTTGTCCCATTTTCAGAGCTTGTCAATGCACTGGTGCAATTGAAAATTGCAGCTCGTCTGCGCGATATCGAGTTCGACTTTATTTGACGAGAGGAACCGCCGCGCCGCTGCTAACCCTCTTGGAGCTGTGTCAATCGGAGCTCTGATTCGATGCTCCGAGAGATCCGGTAAAGAGCAAACCGACGAACGAAACGATCGCCAGGAGTTCATAAAGTAGTGGCGCACAATGCGGTGTTGATTTTTGATTAGCTCATTCTGAACAAAACAACAACGACGACGATGACATGCGAGGCCGCCCGTTGATCGGATGAGAATGGCGATAGACTTCTATGAGCCTATCGGCCTGCTCCTTCCGATATTCATGGAGTCTGAAAGCCGATTGACAGGGACGCCAGACGTAATTGACGGAGCATAGAATTTCCGGAATTCCGATGTTTTTGGCAAGGAAGTGCACGGGCGAGGAGGTACTCCAGGAGTGGTCGACTCGACCGCTCGAAGAATTCCAATTCAGGAATGGCGAATTCGCTCGGTGTCCGAGGGTGATTTTTTCTAACTAGTGACCGGCGTTTGCGTTCTCGCAATGCTCACCTAAGTGGGCTCGATCTCGACCTCTGAGTCACATTGAGCCCCTACCGGAGGAGAATAAGTAGAGCCGCCGGACGGACCGACAGATTGCAGGGGCATCGAGGAGCCAGGGCAATCGGGGGACAGATTTCAGCTTCATCTATCCATCGTGTGGTGCCGGTGGTCGGATCGGTGGTCGGGTCGTTGTGTCGTTCTTCCTCGTTTATCATCGATCTCCTCCGTCTTCTTCGTTGGTCGCAGGATCGGCAGCAACCAATCCACTTGAAGCTCATTTCAGATGAAAAACAGCGAGAGCGCCAGCAAAATAAGATGACAATACATTGCCAAATGATTTTCGACATGTTCTCTATTGTGATAAATGATTGATTCTCTCTCATCAAGACGGTCCTTCCCTTGGTCCTGGTTCTTTCCCGTTTCGATTGTTCCTTCGTTGGCGAACCTTCCGGTGGAAGAAGTTCTCTTGAGGGAGCTCACCGCTAGGTTCCTGTCGCAGAACGGTAACTCCAGACGCCTTTTGACACTATGTACATCCAGGAATCATGACACGGTCAATCATATAAACGAACACAAGCCTAAACCGGTCCATTGGCTAGTTGGCACCGATTCGCGGGAAATCACCACATCACGGGATGCAGGTCTCAGAAATCGACCGATAAGATGGTCCAGCGTCTCGCCGTTCGGGTATTAAGTCCGGATAGGGCTCCATATTCGTTCGATTCATGTGAAGACTTCTCTTCTCGCGAGATTTTTGGCAAGGATTCCTCCACGGGCTTTTACGAGGGTCTCGCAAGTTTCACCGCCGAACTTTCCGCGGAAAATGCCGAATCTCGACTGCTGACGAATGGAGCAGCTCCCATCGAACCTTTGCTCGATCGTCTGCGGTGATATCTTCGAAAACGTTCACGATAGCAACACCTCTCGGGGGAGCCGATTCGTCAAGGATACCCTCAATCCGAGTCGGAGGAGCTCAATCCTAATAGGAGTCGGTTATATTCGAGATCGCCAGAGCCCAGAGAACTAATGGGTCACGACATGCTCGCGGACCATGAAGACGATGGTTATTGACCCAATGTCCGAAACATTCACTTCGACTAGCCGGTCTTGGAAACCCTCCGAGTCAGCATTTCTTTTCGGCGTGTGATTCGCGTTCGGCTGCTTTTTCGAAAGCTTTCATGCTCCGAGAACCCAGTCGTTCCAATCAATGCTCTTCGACGTCACTCGGAATATTTGTCCGGCTCTCTAATGGTCAGCTGATGCTGTGGTGAGCCTGTTGGTTCAGGGAGAACACCCACCGTATACCCACCCCGCTCCACCTAGGTCGTCTGCAAATGGACCCGCTCAAGTATAATCAGATATTTGCTCACTGCTGCTTCTTCCTCTTCATGTTCGTTTTGAGCGCTCCGTATTAAGACCAATTGATACCGACCGTTCTTGAGACGGGGAACGGACTCGGGTCTTCCTCGGCGACTGACATTCACAAGCAGTCGCACAAAAAAAATCGAGGCATTCACGGCCGATTGAGCGATAAAAATCAAAGATCCATCTGGAGCCTCGGCAGAGTTCGTTGGAAAATATTTGTTTTCGCTACCGGAATCTAAGACTCGAAGTTCGGAGTTCGCTTCATATTCGCTCTTTTTTCGCAGGCGATTGTGTACGAGGGTCAGGACAAGAACCCTGAGATGTGTCGGGTGCTACTGACGCACGAAATTATGTGCAGGTGAGTGGAGTCGGAACTTAAAACCTTGAGGAAGCACATTTGATCACTTGTTGCTACATTCAGCAATCGATTCTTTCAGTCGGTGTTGTGATAAAAAGAGCTGCGGCAACAGAAATGAAACCCCTTCGGACCCCGTGATCATTGACAGGTGAGTTGCGGATTCTGTATGTTTTGCAAGGTCGTCATATTCATCTCGAGACCCGTTGCTTCACTGGTTTCGTCTCGAAACGAATCCATACTTTCATTCATGTATTCTTCGCTATGTCGGAGAACTTCCCGAGAAATCCGAGAATGGGACGAAGAGTGCGCTTCGTGGGAGAGACCATGTCTTCTCCATCCACGAAACCATCCACATTAGCTCTCGAAAAGGTGGTCGGACGAGGTTTCTTCCAACGAAATCGTCTGAATTTACCCGCCGTCGTTGTTTGCCCGATTCTCTGGATGCTTGTCCCGAAGAGGCTGCCAGCAAACCCACGACTCGGCCGGCCCTCACGGATGCTCAGCAATTGAGATAAATAAGCTTCGAGCTGCGAGTTTATTTAGGCGTAAATATCTCATTCGGAGGCCTGGTCGTTCCTCCAGAAAACTAGTGACATAGGTGAGGCTCGAGAGCGACCGGCCGGTAGGTCGGCGGAGTGCCGTGTGAGCGGCTTCCTCGAGGGTTGCTTCCATATGGACATAAGGACACGTGAGCGGGTGGGCACGTGCGAGGCGGGCGCCCACGACTAGCTGACATTCTATCAGTCCGACGAATGATCAGCTATCGGACTCGAGTGAGCCATTGCGTAGGTGTTTGTCCGACGACGCGGCAGAAGATGCCGCGCACCGATTCCTGGCCCGACCTGGGGACGTTGTCCTCGTTGTTGTCCTTGATGTTGTTGTTGTTGCTGCTGCTGCTGCTCCTTCCCCTCTCGTGCTCGCTGTTGTCTCGAGACAGGACAACGCTTTACCGCTTTCGGTGGGGGAGGGAATGAGTTTGTAACATCTCGAATCGGAGTTCCCGCCGCAACTCTGTCGTAGCTCCTTCCTGTTTGCGGAAATCCCGATTTGAATATGTGACCCAGCCGCGTGGCAGATTGAACTTTTCCTTTCCGGTAGCGCTCGTCGAGCCGAGCGCAGTGACTGCCGCTACTCGAGAGGTTGGAACCCTGGCATGGGATCAGTCGAGTGTAGCTATCAGCTTTGAGCAGCTTCTTTAGCTGCCGTGGAACAATCCTCTGGCTGCTAACAGACGGGGTTATCTATAGATAGGTCAAAAGCCTGCAGAGCGATCTGTCTGCGTGGCCGTCTGCGTGAATCGAGCGTACCCGAACGAAGCGAAACGATGTTCATTTTACAACGACCGGGGAAACGACGGCCCGAGCCTCGCACGGCTTGGAACTCGAGCTGCCCGGAATCGATCTGTTCGCGTTTCGGGGAGTTTGGAGAGACGAACGAACTTGAAACCATCTGCCGTCGTCCTGAACTCGTCAACTTACGGATTGAACGAGCTTGCCACCATTTGGCGGTCACGTGCCCGGCATATCCTCTTCCTCCTCCTACGCATCCACCACCTGTGACGATGCACGGTCCTCGCGATTGTTCGTCAGATTATTTCGTCTCGAGTGAACCCTCGGAGAGTCGAAATTATATTTTTTGAGCTCGGGAAAAATCTGGGACAGACCATGAACGGACTTTTTCCCGATCGATACCTTCCGCTCAGACTCTCGAGGCTGCGCGTCGATCGTTGTCCTGTTCAGAAAACTGGTCGTCGAGATTCAAAGCTCCTGGAGTTTCCGGTCGAGCCTGTTGGCGGACAGTGACGAGAGCTCGAAGGCGATGATGATGTCGATGTTGACTATGAGGCTATGTTGTGCGTTGGAACCTACGACCAATAGAGGGAAGCTTTGCTCTCGGAATTAGCCTCTTTGCCGGTCCGATCTGTAGCATATGGTCTGTCTGGTGGCGGAAGAGAAGGCCGGGAGCAAAGCATGGATGGATGCAAGTGCGTGAGCAAGGGGACAAGGCACTACGGGGATGGATCAAACGAGGGAGTCGGAGGGGACCAAATGAACAGGTGGCTAACTGGATGACTGTCACCCACCACCTCAAAAGCCTCCCTTCTCTGAGCCAACAGGGAGCGTAATTGTATTGTATTCATAGAAGCCTCAGGAGCACCCATCGCTGCACCACGGCCTCAGCGGCAGCTAGCAAGCGCAACTGACTGAGCCCGAGCCGGCAGTCAGGCAGTCAGTCGGTCGGTCGGTCGGACAGCTAGTGAGCAGCCTTCAGTTTTTTTTGTTCGAGGGAGCGACATGGGTACAAGGGGAAACCTCCATCCGACCAATTTTCATCTTTGCGGTCCATGGAAACAGATTGCTATTAATTGGATTGAGAGCCGTATGGCGATTCCGATACGGATACGATTTGGCACCTCGTTGGCACTCAAATTGAAAGCACATCAACGGGTAAACAAGCCCTCTGGCTCTATGGGCAGAAATTCGAAAAAGGAATTCATGCCGGGTTCACGCGAGAAGTCGTGTCGGAAGTTGGATATAGGTAGGTACCTCATAGACCGCCTCGGCGAAACCAGGGGAATCTCAACATCGTCTTCTCACAGTTGAGGAATCTGCAGTGGGGAACGGAGTCAACGATCCTTGACGACGTTAACATTAGGGGCCAGCTCATCGAAGCTCACTCACACTTTAATACAAAGTCACAGACATACCCTCGCGCAATACTGGCGCTGGACGTCAGTCATCCAGAAACTCGGGCTTTTTCGAACATCTCGCGGACGAATTCTCGTCCGACGCTCGTTTTGGAGCTCGAAACCGAGTGTCGATAGCTTCTTTCACCGGAATCATGTTGACTGACAACTAAGAGCCGAGTCAAGTTAGCACCTTATTATTCAGAGGAGAGTCTCTCAAGCGAACGGTCCGGTATGGAACGCCGAGTGTCGCCAGAAAAACGGCTCGGATGGAGCCTCGTGCCAAGCATGAGCCCTGCCACACGGCAAAAACGCGGCTGTATGAATTCTCGGATAGGCTGTTTAGCGGGTAATAAAGCCATTTACTTCGTCCCTCCATTCGTATTCCCTCGGCCCTCTCGTGTTCCCCCTATTTCTTTCACTTCGATTTCCACACCCGAGTGAGAAGCGACGGATCATTCTCGTTAAAGGGCCTTATAAGCATATCGAGACCTCGTGCTATCCATGTCATGTGGTCGCCTAAATACACTCGACGTTTTCGAGTAGCTGCTACTTCAGCTGTTGGAGTATCACTCGTTCCTATGAGCGACTATTTAACCGTTACGAAAGCCTCGTCGCGCCCGTAGCAAATGCTTCACGGTACACTCGTAGTACGAGTGGTACGAGCCGCGACCACCTCGAGGGTACTCGAGTAGCGCAGCATTGAGTGGCTTGATTGCTGAACGGAGTCGTTCAAGATTTGATTTTTTCTCTCTTCCGTTCCATGATATTCTGTCACAGGAGAGCGCTCCGAATCTTGCAACAAATGTGAAAGTGAGACGAGAGGCGCCTCATTCAACGATCTTGTTCGCCGCGTCGTTCTCCTGACAGAGACCACTGGAACGGTGGTGGACATAAGACCAATACTCTCGACATTCGATAGGATCACACCGATAGTTATCATTCTATTACTGACCTGAGGATTCCCACTTCTCACCACGTTGTCCCATCAAAACGGAATATGAGCATGATATCTCTGAGTCTTCTTCGCCGATGGTCGAGTTGCCCACCCCTACTCGTCAAGGGACGGAACAGGTGCTCCTCCACGTTTATAAAGGATTGAAGGTTGGCATCCATCCCCATCGGAGAAAAATGGGCCTGAGCGCGTCCTGATGATGTTCTAACACCGTTCCAAACCCTTAAGCCCTTCGGCCTATTGGCTTAGTCCTAACTGCCGGGGAATCGGCCGACCTACCCACTGCCCGTGTGGGAAAGCTGGAACCTCGGCGAAGCGGCTTCTGAAAAACTAAGCCGCGCGTAGGTCCGTTTTCCCTCCTGACGGGAGTTACTCTCATGTCTGAACATGAGATCGTCGTGCATGGTGTCATGGAAATACATTCATGTTTATCCGTGCATCCTTGTCGATTCGAGTTTCCCGAAATGGATCTGATGTTTGATCTCGGAGTTCCTCGTTTCGAACGCGTCGAATCACCTCCGGTCGGCGCTACTCCGGTCGAGACAAGGTCCTCGTGCTAGCTCCCCGGACAGAACCTCGCGGGAACTCTGAGGGGAACCGCGAGGAATTTCGTGGGCGCCAAATAGTTCAAGTCCTTGTACAAAAAAATCGGAGAAAATCATTTCCGGAGGCTTCCCTCCGATGACGGCTCTCACGACGGCCTTCTCTGATTTCATTCAGGAAGCCGTGGTCACGGGATTTTTCGAGCGACGCGACGCGGAACACGATACGGCGACTGACCTCTTTGGTGGCGGTGTGGAATTTCTTTGGAAAAATCGAATCAAGCCGCCTTTCAATCGCAGCCGGACGCTAAGTGTTCCGTGCCGTTGTCCGTTCTGTCACGTTGCGCTGGAGATTCTTCCCCGTCTCCCGGCGGGAAGCTATTGGCTGTGTGCGCATCTGCTGCTTGTTGGCTGCGTTTGCTATTATTGCGAGAGCATCACGATGGGAGTTGCAGTTTCGGCGAGGCGTGAGAGGCGAATGGCGGAAGTACAAGTGTAGCTGTCCATCAAGTAAACTTCTCGGGTTACTTTCCATCCGAGCCGCGCGTTCGCCACCTCCATGGCCAACGGCCTCAAGGATCTCAGGTTTCTTGGAGGGAGCAGCCACGCCGCTGGGAGCTTGCCCCGACTGGCCGTCGTGGTGACCGCCACAGTGAATATGCTCGCCCACTTCATCTTCATCGTGTTCATCATCGTCTCGAAGATGATTGCTCAGACAAGCGTCGACCACAAAATCGAACCCACCAACGTTCCTAAGCCGTTCGTCCGTCCGTCCGCCGTCCGGCGTCTAGTTTCCAACAGTACTGAGCGAGCGAGACGGGCTCCCGTAGATCGCAATCTTTGCCGGTGACACTGCAAGAAGAGGATCGAGGGTGGGATGAAGTGAGATGAGACAAAGAAGAAGGGCGAGAAGACCGGAACGACTCGTCAACTGTTCTAGGAATCGAAATTAGCTCCTCCGCTATTAAGCAACAGCGGGAAGAACAAAATCCGGCTGCCCTCTTCTCCGGGACGGGTCGCTTGCTGTTTCGTCAAAGTGTACGACTTCGCAGGCGTGTGTTTTGTCGGAGGGTGGGACTTTTTGGGAGAAAATCCAACTCCATGCTTCTCGTTCACAGACTGATGGAAGTGAGTGAGCAAGCAAGCGGGTGGCCTGGCCGACGGACGGGCAAGCGAACGAGTGAGCGGGTGGCTGGGCGAGTAGACGGACGGGCGACCGGGCGAGAAAAGAACCGTCGCAGTCGAGCGTAGAGTGACAAGTCGACTTCTCCACGACGCTCATCCCCTACGCTGGTCCTGCTCAGTGAGCCTTCTTCCCCCCCCTCCCGCTTCCCCCGGTTTTCGAAGCCCCTCACGACTGGTCCCTCAGAACTGGTTGAACTCCGTACCTCGAGACCAACCGTCTCCTGACTTTACGAACGATGTTCTTCCGAGCGAGCAGTCGGTGGTAACGCGTCCTCGGCTCCGAAACTCTTCCGGAAAGGCTCCGAGCGACTGTATCGGCATCGTTTTGTTTTTGAGCGAGCTCGAGAATCGCTTCCGGTCGACGCGACGTCAAAACGCGCTGTCATTATGATCTTCCTGAGAATACGGGGAGAGCGTATGCTCCCTTCAGGTGTCGTAGAATGCGGTTCGTGCGGGAGGCAAGCTGGAAGGAGAAGGAAATGGTGGTTAGGACAACGAGAGGCGGCAGCGGTCTAAAAAAGATAAGATAGACAGAAGAAGGTGAAGTTCTCTCCGCGAGCGACGGCAGTGTCTGCCCTATAGTCGGCTAGCCGATGGTAAGTTAGTTGGCAAGTCCAGCTGGCTGGCTGGTGCTGCTGCTGCGGTATAAAAGCGCTTATCTTGGGTACACAGAAGAGGCCAAATAATGCTTGCTGATATCTGACCGAAAGGGAGACCATCGAGGCGCAGGCAAGCGGCCGGTCGAGTCGTGCCCAGCATTTCATCACAACTCCCCCTCTGCCATCTATGGCAGCCGAGCGGCGGACTGTCTAGCCAGCCAGCCTGCCGGCCAGCTTGCCCGTCGGAAGACCCCTCGAGCACCGCTCCCCCCCCCCAACTGGCAAGCATCTCCTCTTTTTCCACCCTGTCCTTCTCATCTCCGAGTGGCACCTACCACCATTCACGCACACAGTCACTATGTCGACCGCGGTTCGTGTAAGTGGCCCTGACCACCTTGTTCGAAGCGTCCGGGCGCGGGGGGGAATTTGTCCAATGCTTGAGAGAAGTGTCACCTTCTTTTTTCCAAATTTCTTCTGGCGGATTTGAGTGATCTTGAACGATCCACGAACGATCTTGAACGACCGGTCGATCCGATTCGACCAGATTTCGCAGGACGATGAGTCCGCTCCCCAGGCGCTGAGAATGGGCCATAGACTGCAGGACACACGAAACTGATTCCATCAGAGCGTTGTTTGCTCCTCTGGCGCTGAACACGATTTTGGACGACTCTCCAAGAGTGGATTCTATCGGACTCCAGTTTCAAATAGGAGAGACTCGGAGCAACCCACCTCTTGGAGCGCTGTCCTCCGATGGAAATCGTTGAGACGGGATTTCGAGATGTGATGAGTCTCTCCGGTCCGATTCAGTATCGCAACCGAGAGCAATTATTGGCATCAGGCATGGTGTGATCGTCGGGAATATTGTACGGACGCGGATCGATCCTTGGTTTCAATCCCCCTCCAGCTCCATTCTGATCTAGTCTCGAGCTCCCTGAGGCGTACGGAGTGGACTCGACCGCGAGACTCGAAGCAGAATAACGCGGTGTTGAGGCTTCCGCTTGTTCAACAGATTCATAGATAACGAAACGCATTTGCTGCTATCGTGTATGTCCGATGGAACTTACGCGGAATCACAACGAGACCTCGGCTCACGCTTGCTCCTGAATTGACGCTCATCCCTACTCTCTCCGATATTGGGCGATCCCACACTCTGGAGCTTATACTCCCTTTCGTCCGTCGATTTGGGTGATGAGGTCGACGAGATAAATAATCGCCGCATCCAGATCCATCCACCGCTAAGGATCATTGGTCAACACCGAGGGATGCCACGACAATCTCATGCCTTTAGCTCTGACATTTGAAATTTCCTCCATACCTCCGTCTGTCGTCAATTTCCTCGTGAGCGACCCCGGCCGACGTTCGACTCGTGTCGCCTACTTCGCTGGGTGACCGATCCTTAAGGCGCTCGTGCTCTCTGTGCGGGACTTGTTTCTGTGGGAGGAATGAAGAAGTCTTGTCCCCTATTTGGTCGCACGAGCGAACGAGGCTCGATGTCGAGCCGTCAGGTTCGTCCACCGACGGCCTCGGGTCTTTTTCGCTTCTTGGTGGCATTCTTCTTCTTCCTCTTAGCAAAGCAATCCCGGAATGCGTTTCTTGGTCTTCAGTAGCGACTCTAGGCACTCATCCGATAGTCAGTCAGGATAGTTGGCAGCATCTTGAGAAGCACCCCTAGCCGCAAGAGGAGCCGCGTCCGGTCCTCCATGGTCGGGAAAAAAGCCAAACGCTGACCGACGATGAATGGCAGCTTGAAGCCTCGCGCATGCTCGCCGAGAGTCAAGCGTAGATACTTGCTCGCGTGCCTGCACCTGTGAGCGCTTAATCCGCGACATAGTAGCGGAGCAGTCCTACAAAATCCAGTCAATCCCGGGAATCAGTTACAGAGAGGAGAGACAATGTTCGGTGCCCAGATGTTTCCCTCCAATGACGGAACTCGCTCGCTTGCTTACTCTCGGTTTTACTGTCCTCGAAGATTCCACATCGACAGCTGCCCTCCTGTATTTCCTGATCCTTTCGGTTTACTCTGGGAAGCCGGCCGCGGCGATCTCCTACCAAGAAGAATCGTCGCCAGGTTCCGGACGTTGCGACACCGGCGCCGTCACGAATTTTCCGTCCACGAGACGCAAATGAGAGTCTGGACCGTGGCGGTTCGATTCGGAAGGAAAAGGAGAAACACTTATGATTCCCAGTCGGGCTGAGCTGCATCTTGCGGTCGGACTATTGAGAGCGACTCTACCCGCTGATCCGAATTTCAACTAGCGGTAGCGGCTTTACACCTCACGCCTGAGGGAAGCCCAGCCCACGTCCACACGAACCCGCAAGCAGCCGAGCTCAAGCCAGTCTTGTGAAGCCCAAAGCCAGATTGGAGCCCAACCCACGCGATAATTCTCTCGTCGGCGGCGGCGGCGGCGGCTCAACTAAGAAGTGGTAGTGGTCCTTCCGCGTCGCTACCCCCTCGACAGATAACTCAACAGCTTTTGCGTGGGAACTGATCGCGATTCGCGATAACGATAGCGGACCCAATCGGACATGTGATACTGAGGAAGATAACCGGATGACGGGCTCGGGAGGGCGGGCGTGAAGCGTGCGTGCGTCCGTCCATCCTCCGGTTCTGAATCCACTCGGAACATTGTCCTCTGTGACATCCTATGATCCGGCGATGACATCTCGCTCGTGCTCAAAATCCGGGTTTTTTCATTTTCGAAGCCCAAGAGCGATTGTGAAGACTTAGCCTCGATGAAGGCCCGAGCCCCGATGAGCGAAGGGTGTGGATAGCGGCGTGTGCTCAGAAGCGAATCGGGCATACGAGTCACAGAGTGACGATTTCTGGAGCTGCCCGGGCCAAAGGGATGACTAACTGACTGATCGACCAAACCTCCAGCCGACCTCCAGAATACGACGCTACCATCGCCGATCGATTCCCTGAACCTTCCCGAGCTTTCTCCTCAACCGTCGACGGCCTCGATAAGCTTGAGATCGGGCTGGTTCTTCACCGCGGAGCGACGCGACGCGAAAAGTCAGAATGAAATTCCCGGATGCGTTTTTCGTATTTATATTTGTAGGCACAGCGAGAGACACCGAAGAAGCTGTAGCTGCCAACGACCATGCTGGGTGTTTTGTGGGTGTCGGTGGACCCAGGAGATCACGTCGTCGTTTCGTTGTTCGCCGCCAGGCCACAGGCCAACGGTGGGGACTCCGAGGGCTTTCGGTCGGTCCCTATGGAGACCACGCAGCACTCACTCCGCGTAGGCAGTGAGCCTTCAACGAGACTTCTATTGACGAAACCAATTTCAATTTGGATTCCACCAGATCCGCTCGCTCGGAACTTTAACTTGGACAGATGTATTTAGGTATGAGAGAATATTTTCGAATCTCCCGCGGATCCGCTGCGCTGGATTTCATTGCATTCGCGTTTTTTTTCTTGTGAGATCTGCCGCTGACTCTCAAGTTCGGCCGGGATGGATTGTGACTTTTTCGGTAAATGATATCGTCGTGGATTCGGATGTGATCAGGAGGGATTCATACGAGCAGAATTCTCGTGTCACTGACAGAAGCACTACCATGGGACGAAGAGAGTCCGCCAAGTACTTGGAATGGACGGTCGGACTGTCATCTATCTGTCATCGTTCGATCAACCAAACGGTCAACGATCAAATAGCCAATCCGACCCGTATCCCTCGTGGAACATCGGGGAAAGTAACGTAATCACGATTCCTCGCGGTCTGCGGGAGCAACCTGGATTGTACATATATTTTTTCTCGCAATGACGTGTCCGTTCTCATCTGACCGATTGCTGCTGAGAGGAATTCTTCCAGTCTGGTCGACTTGATTCTGATCAACTAGATACCGCCGCTGGGCTGCATATTTGACTTTCCGGAAATGTTTGATCGCGACGATGACCTCGTGGAATCAGAGGAAACGGAGTCCATAGGAACAGGAGCTCCTCCAAAATTAGCGAGACGTTGAGTTTTGTGTTTCCCATGATAAGACTGTCTGGGGGTTTTCGGAGTGACCATGGCTTCGTTGAAGATTTGTCGAAGCCGAGGATCGGAGAAGCTAAATGGAGACGAATGGGCGCCACTGCTGGCGAGATGTGGGCTTCATTGAATGTCGAAAAGACGAAAGGAAGAAAAAAGGAGCGAGGAAACAGCTACAATTTACATTTCCAATATACTACAACACATCGACACCGAGAGAAAGACAGAGCGACCAACCAACCAATCGACCGAGCGCTCCCCAGCAGGTAGCGAAACACGGTCCGATCGTTGTTGTTCTTTCGTTGCCCTGCGCTCGCAATCGACAGCCGACTCAGGTTCATCCGAGCCGCGGTATCTTCCATTCTGTAGGGGAAGGGGGCGTTCGCGAGAGAAGCTTCCGCGGAACAGGATCGTAGGACTGCTATCACTTACTCTTGAAAATCGCGCTGCGACGCACGTCCCTGCTTTGTCGAGCAGGAATCATTGAGCATGACATCCACATGATGTCTCGACAAGGAAGAGGCGTGAGTTGTCGCCGATATCCCCCTTTGTTCCTCACTGCATTAGAATGGAGCTCCTGAGGTTGCCGACGACGAGTGATCAGCAGCGGAGTCATCCATCGCAATTATCTTATTTCTTCTCGCCTCGTTCCCCGCCGCCTCTCCTTAACCCTCTTCCCGTCGCGGCGCCTCGGGCTTTAAAGTTCGCGGGCAGGATTCACTTGACACCATCGTCGAAGAGTGCCTGCGGAGATCGGGACAGGCCTAGCGGAACGCAGAGCGAGAAAAACCGAGAGAGACGGCGGGTCTTTTGCATCACAATGTAGTTCGCAAGCTTGAACATGCATACAAACTCCCTATATCTTCTTCTCTCTCGATCGACGTCCGCTTTCGCGGTAGTTAACAACGGCGGAGAAATCTCACGCCTCCGGCACGCCCGTTCGACGGGGGCGAGGACAGCAGGATGCCCCAAGTGGAGCTGCCCGGACTTTTATCCGATTCGGTGTAATCAATGGAAAATTGCTTGCGACATTTTCGATCTTTGCAATTTGAGCGAAAATCTTCGTCTCTCAGGATGCTCTCGCGCGGCGAGAACCTCTGCGGAGAATCATCTGTGGGTTCCTGCGAATCTTCCGTCCCCGGTGAGCATGGAAGAGTAAACCTATCGTGAAATGGAGGGATGGACCGACGGTCGAAAGAATCGATATATAGACAAGCGGACAGACACAAAGTGCGGTATTCCGCGTTTTTTCTTTGTTTTCGTTCGCTCGACTCGCCTCCAACATTTCTCCCTCTGTAGGCTTGGGTAGGTTTCTCGTACCGGCAGCCAGGCGGTCGGCTTGGAAAAAACGGCCACAACGATGCCGCCGTCACCACCGAGGAAGTGAGCGGGAGGAGTTGTAAAAGCAATTTGTCCCGGGAGAACGGGAAAGGAAACAGACGAACTCAGAGAAGACGACGCCGGCTAAAGGCGTCCGTGCATAGGCTCAGCGGGGAAGCTGTATTACGTATCCCATGGTCACACAGACAGCTTCCCCTGAGGAAGAGCCCGAAGTTTCAAACTTGGAGATCGTCGGTTTCGTACAAAACAATCGCTCAGCCTCATGA
Organism: Galendromus occidentalis; assembly: GCF_000255335.2. Lineage (NCBI taxonomy): Eukaryota > Metazoa > Arthropoda > Arachnida > Mesostigmata > Phytoseiidae > Galendromus > Galendromus occidentalis. Next base: position 178,895 of record NW_003803770.1, read on the forward strand.
ACGTCGTACGCTTGGCGAACATGTATGCTTGCCAGCTTGGTGTATTTGCGCTCACAATCTCGTCACTCGATCAAGTGTCCCCCTAAGATACGACTTACATATCTTTGATCGTTTCCAACCATCTAATGAAGGCCCTGCTCGGGGTCTCTGGGACCAGTGTGCGATCGTCGGCGTCGCGGCTAAAAAAGAGTCAGATTGAATTTCTTCTTGCAGCACTCGTTGCTGATCGTTCGTCTTCGGCTCCTCGATGCGGGTGTTCCCCACAAAAAAAATCCTCGGATTTTCGGATTTATTCAGCTAATTAATACTGCTTTGAGCTCACTGAGACCGTGTTCTGCTCGGACCGAAGCCGAATCGGAATATCTGGGGCTTATACCTCACGGAGGGAGTTTTTCTCTACCGAAACATGGAAGGCAGACTTTCCGGAGGGGAATTTCTCCAGACCGCTTGGAAATATGGGTCGGTGGTGCGACAAGCGATGCCCCTTCAAAACATATCAGAGTCGTCTGCCCGACTCATCAATCACCGTAATAAAGTCTCTTGTAGGCGTCCATTAAAGTTTGCTCGCGATTTTTCCCAAGCGCCGGTCGCTGACGTCCGACTCGTTGTCTGACTAAGCGAGCATGGAATACCTCCTCTGCAGACACTCGGGGAAGCCGGTGGTCTGGGTGGCCCACTGGACGGTCGTTGGTCCCCTGGTGGCCGAGCCGGTCGTGGCGGTGGTGGTGGCAGGCAAAGGCAGCGACGACGCGGCGGCCGCTTCGAGTCCCTCGGGGCTCCTCTTTCGCCCCTCGAGACCAACCGAGGCTCCCTTGAGGGCCCTGATTGGCCGCCCGGGTCTGTCCTGCGCCTGGACGTCCGATCAACGGCCGCTGCAGCCTCGTTTCTGCAGAGTCGTCTCTCGACTGCTTGCTCGCCTGCCTGCCTGCTTGCCCGCTTGGTGTCCTGACTCCTCTGATGGCATGCACCTATCCGACGAGCAAACCCACCAACGAACTAAGCAAGCTTTCTCACAGGCGAACTCGCTGTAGAAGCCGTGATAGCAGCGACTCGCGGGGAGGCAGATAGCGAAGGAAGAATATTGCAATATCGATTGCATTGTGTTCTGTCCATCTACCAGTCGACGGCTTCTCCACACGTCGATGCCAAGAGAAAAAAGAAAAGAGGAACCCGAGGGGCGTCCTGTCCCCGCGCGAAAAATATCCATATGACTATTTTGTTAGGAGCAGATTTTCGGACGAATTATCCCGTACAGGCAAATCCGGTCGCGGGATCTCGAAGCGATCCGCAACTGCTCATCCTGGAGCCCACGCCCGGATTCGCTGCTCCGCTCCGTTCGAGAAAATACTCAGCCTGGACTCGAATGTATGAATTGTCTGCGATGCCGGTGCGATTTTTGCCGCGATTGGCATTGTCGATCATTCCGCATCCATAAAGAATTATTCTCGGGGTTCCCTCGAGGGACGTTCGCCTATTCCCCAGAGGCCGCCCTCGGAGGGCGAGGGAGGAGAACACTCCCCAGGGAGGGAGTCGACTAGCTGGCGAGTTTTTCTCCTGGCCAATCACTGTTCTCCTTGACAGTTCTCCGGGCAGCAGTAGCGATGCGGGCATCATCTCCTCTCGCTTTCTCTCTCAGTCGTTCAGCCGCGCTCTCTCGTCCTGCCGGTCAGATACCAGTAATGGGGATTCTCCACGTGCTCACTCTGAATCGTGGTGCATTCAGATCATCGTTCTCATCATCATCGAATGAAAGGCGCACGCGCACACGTACGCATGCGTGCATAGTAGACTACCACGTGGTCCAGTTTGTTTAGGTCGGGAACGACTCTCTCCACTCGGGACATCAACAGCACATTCCGTCGTCCCTCGTGCGTTGGGAGTTCTCCAGCCTGCGTTCCCAGACCGTTCGCGTCATCGGAGCCCATGTAGATCGATTCCGAACCCACCTGAATATTCTCGCTCGCTCGGGAGATACGTCAGCTCGTCGCGGCTAATTCCGGACTAGACTGTCGTTTTCGGATTAGTCGCCGGAAATCGTCGTCTGACCGAAGTCCCTAGAGTCTATCTGGCAGTGCCTGGAGGAGCGGTCTCGTCCGATGGCCGAGAAGAAGCTGAAACGTTGTCCCAAGCTCTAGCCCCGGGAGCCCCGCTCCGTACCCGCTCGTCGGAGTCCGAACCCCCTCGGAACGGGCAACCGGGGTCTTGGGGGTTCGTGCATCATTCACCAGATGGCGCAAAGACACTGAGAACTTGTCCCCACCAAGCCCCACGACATTGCTCACTCTCACCAGCCCTAGAATTTTTCCCGCGGAGAGAGGTCGTGGCAGCGTCGAAATGAGAAGAAGACCGGAACAGACCTACGAATGACGTGCCATCAGATCGGTCGAATCTGCAAGGTATTCCAAGAGACTGAGTGAGCCCAGATCCAGATTCCATGATCAGGGATAATGCCGGGAAGACATAACTATTGTCACCCACGGACAATGCACCACGCTCGAAACGAAGTCCCCTACTCCGGAGTGAAAACGGTGTCGAATAAATGAAGGCAGGCTCCGGGAAGACGAACTGTAAATCAACTCACGCTCGACGGCAGTCGGGCCAGAGCTCCGGAGGTGGCAAAGGGGCGGTCGGTGCCGCACCCGCTCAGCTGGTCCCCCAGACAGCCTACCAGTTCCTTGTGCCAAATCAGTTGTGTGATGAGCCGCTCCTCAAGCGGAACCATGAACGATGCCCCTCTTTCTGTGAGCTCTTCAGCGAAATAAAAATAGGGAAAGGAGCACCGTGCGCCGCTGCACAGCTTTGCGAGCGTCTCCGAGCGGCGTATCCGTCGTCTTTCGCCCCCTCCCCGTCCCTAGCTCTCCGTTCCAGAGATCCTCGGACGAGCTCTGAAATGCCCCCCCGTCCCCTCGCTCGGACTACTTGCTATTCCCGTCGCGGAACGAAATCCGCGGGAGTCCAAAATACAACCACTATCACTCGTCGTTCCGTCGGACAGCAGCTCACCAAATCCACACACAAAAGATACGACGATGAACGTGCAGCACTTTGCTTTGATTCGTTATGATAGAATCAAGCATCAAGACTCCCGGATGCCCGACGGAAAATACGCCCGGAACGCCAGCACCAGGGAGAGATGGAGGTTCGGGGGAACGCTCCTCCCCTCCGAGATTCTTCCCTCTCTGATTTTACGGGGGAACAAGACATTCCTGTTCGGCTCCCCAGCCCCAGCGAGTTCCTGCTCCTAGCCGTGGGGGAAATCTTCATAATTCGAAGGGAGATTCGATGACAGACGATCCATACGATTCGATGCTGGAATCTCGAAACATCATTGCGTGTTTATTGCCGTGTCTGAGGTTTAGTTCGGAGAGAGCATCATAATCAGGCTCGGTGAAGAGAAGGATCCAGGATCGCTCGGCTGGCTGGCTGGTTGGTCGGTCGGTCGGTAGGGTGGCGGCCGGACGAGCGGGCGGACGAAAGGGGGAGCAGACAGAGGCTGGAGGAAGAACGCTGCTGGGGAGTGGAAAACGGGAGACCAGGGGGAAGCTTTGCGGGAGGAAGGGGGCGAAGGTATGATATCGCCGCACACTGCCAGCAGGCTGGCCGTCCAGCCAGCCACCGACCGGCAAGGAGAAGGCAGCGTTTTAGCCAATAACTCTTCTTGATCTGCAGCAATGTGTTACCATATATAGCGAGTGAGACGGTCATAAAACAGGCTAGCAATTGCCCTCGTGAGACCAATATCCTTAGAGGTTCCCTTTGCTCCGCTGGGCCCTCTCCTCTGAGCTTGCTGGCTGGCTGGCTGGTTGGTTGGTTGGCTGGCGTGCTGCTTGGGGAGCAGACGAGCAAGGAAGCCGGCCTTCCGGCTCGTCTGGTAGTCAGTGAACCCCCTTCGCCTGAAGTTCCCTAGCCGAAGAGGGAAGAGCGATCACTCGTCATACGAGAGAGCCGTCCTCCTCTCGTGGCCTTGTGACCCGCTTTCCGCTTCTTCGGCTAACCGACAGCTGATCGATGCAGATCTCGGCCAGACGCTCGATTGACGGATCGGGTTGCCGATCGATTGACTGATTGCGAGAGAATTACGTTTGCATCCTTCGCGAATGCCCTGTACTCCCGCAACGCCAGCGCTCTCGAGACGACAACGATTTCGATGCGTTACGTCATGGGAACTGTGTCGATTTCCTGATTTTTCGAGGAAAAATTCGTTTCTCCGTAGTCGACGACCTTAACACGTCTGCGTGAGAAAGCGACTGGCTTAGCCGGGGAGCGCGAGATTCCTCCAGACTCCGATCCGTGCGAAATATTCCCTCTCGGTCGTTTGTTCTCCAACATTGAGTATCGACTCTCTTGAAGTAAAATCGATCCTGACGTTCGAGCACTTGAGCAGTTCAACGTCTCCCGGGACAGTCAATCAGGAAGCATAAACTTGTTTGTACGACATGTTCTGAGCTCTTGCAGGACTCCGAACTCACAAGCGAACACGTGGTCTCCACCGTCGTACGAGACCGCGAACGATCGCGGCATGATATCTGTTCGCTAAGGCTCGGCTAGACAGGAGAGAGAGGAGAAGGAAGCAAATTTCGCTCAGGAACGTATTCAGAAGACCGTATGAATTTTTAAACGCGAGTCGGGTGGTCACCACACAGGAAAATCGTCGATATCCGGTCTGGGGAGAGAGCCTAGCAGTAGAAGGAAAAGTCTGACTCGGCAGGGGGATGAATGGAAACTGCGGAGCTCGAATGTCGAAGGGTCAAACTTCATACTATCCGCGACGCTCGATGCTCTGAACGCAGTCGCGCGATCCCGGAGTCGAATGTTGGTGATGCGCCGCTTGAGAAAAAAGTTCTCGCGGCTTGAACCTATCCAGCTCGGCTCGAACGGTCCCATTCGCCTGCCTCCAAGGGCAAATAGTGTTAATTCGGATACGAGAAAGCCTCCGCTTAGAGTTAAGTCGCATCGTACAACACTCTTTGCACTTCCACCCGATTCACGTTGTTGGCGGTAGTGGCGTAGCTTCGGAGCTATAAAAACCACCGTCGACAAACACGGCCTCATTTGCGAGACTCTTCAACCAAACCAGCCCACTGAACAGGCCGCCGAGCGAGCGAGCTCCCAAGTACTCGTAGTCGATAGCGAAGAATCTATTCTCAATGCCATGCACACCCTCTCCCGCAAATACTCGAACTCACGCGCGCGCTACTCGTTGTGACGAACGAGAGTCCTAAATAACAGACGCTAACTAGGATCGAACGTTCCACGGAGAAAGTTCCAACAGAACTTCGGAGTTCGGTCAACACCACGTCGAAGCACAGGAATTCCCACAGAAATCGAAACGTCGAAGGAATGCGGGAGGATCGATAGTGATACTAATCTGAGTTCCACCACAGTTATCGTTGATTGCGTCGCGAAGAACTAGCAAGGGCAGCAAATACTGAAGGAAGAAGAAACTCTCATCATTCTGTCCCCTCGCCAGCCGCAGAAGAGCTCGCGTTGAGGGTTTGTGAGGCTCCCTAATTTTTTCGTCACGCGACAGATCCACTGAGGGAACGTCTGGACAGAGGAAGAGATCATACGAGCACTGACTCACGGGGATCTCTATGTTGGAGCCGGTGGCGACGGGAGGTAGCGTGGTACAAGAGAGAAATCCGAAATCCAATTTGTAAGATATCCTAGCACTCTTCTCGGGCCTGGGTTGCTTGTTGGTAATGTCAACAGTAGCGGCCGCAGCAGATGCGGTGAGTGGAGCCTCTCCATTTTTTCCCGCTGGCATCGTGTACACTGTGGATTGCTCACTGACAACGTTTATTAACTTGTCTCAAGCGAAGTCCAATCGGTGACTTGCCGGCAACGCGGAGGTCTCATTCCTTTTCCATGGAGATCATTCAGAGTTTTCTTTCTCTTGATTTGTATTTCGTCTCTCCGCGCCGATGGCATCTTTACCCGCGCTCCGGACGGTGGAGCCGAGGGTCAGCTGCCCAGCGCTCGCGTGGTATTCCGTTTCGTGCAACATAATCAGCATCTCGCAGAGACGTGTATAATGCCTTCGACTTGGCCCGGTGCTTTGTTGCCACATTGCTCGCTGACGTTCGGTCGGTCGACCGGCTGGCCAGCCGGCCGGCCACCGTATTGCGCCGGTCATTGAGGGCAAGCAGCAGCTACATAAATCAGCGTGAAGAAAGCACGCTTGCTCATTGCCAGACGGCGCTTTCTTTGCGGAGCTTGCTCACCGTACATGCGCTCGAATACATGCGTACGGACTCGGTCGGCTCGACCGGCTCCGAACGTGCCAGTGGATATCATTCGGTGCCGTCACTATCTGTGCCCAATCGTCTTCCTCGCCGGCCTGCTCTCCGCTCCTCTCATCCATACGAGCAGATCCACGATCACAAGGCTACGGCACAGTCTGCAGTCCAACGAACGGTGGACAGAGAGACGAGCGCAAGAGAATGTTTTAATTACCCGCTGCGCACATCGAGCCCTTATTTCTACAATTGCTGATACCGTTTTGTTGTAGCATCACATTGAACGCTGGAGTTGGAATTCAGCTCACGTGAGCGTCGGTTCCGACCTAGCGACGACGACGAAACAAAGTCTGTTGCTGTCATCCCGTCGGTACTGTTCGCCAGCATCCGATGCTCAAATGAGAATCCGTCGCTCCGAACCGGCGAGAAACTCAAGCCCTCCAAGGCTCGGAAACCCCGAATTGCCCCGACGGAAGGGGTCATGTGTCCCATCGGAGGCCCATCGGAAGAGTTCTCGGTCAGCACTGACCGGGCATACACTCACGGAGGAGTGTTCCTCCCTTTTGGGTAATCCGTTTCTTTCGTCGAGCGTCCCAGCATACAATTGGAAAACCGTGTTGTGTCTCGTCGGCCTGGCTCGTGCCTCTCTGTCATCGATGGCAGGCTCCCGCTGCTTATTTTCCTCTTCCCCAGTCTGTCATAGCGGCTGACGATGCTGTAAGCCAATTCAGCATGCGTAAAGCCAATTCTTCAACGCTCCCCCGGTTTCTATCACTCTCGGTCGGAATCTTGCGAGCCCAGTGGTGACGATGGGAGTACTTGGTCAGCTGTTTCCCCTGTCGATGCGGGGCGACGCGAGATAAATTGCGTCTTCCGGAAAGCAAAAATACCGAGGCTTCTCGCGTGTTCTGTTGTCTTGCTACTCGAATTCGAAATCTCTCTGCTTGTCGGGTTCTCGTTCGTTTCCATCTATGTGTCGTTCGTCAGCGTAAAGTTTTTGTCGCTGACTTGGATGCCGCCTCGAAATAGCGAAGAGATTTTTGGATATTTACCGAGCCTCTGTCTGGCTGAAACTGTATGACACTAGCTCTCACTCTGCTGCTGTGGCTGACGACGAGGATGATGATGGCGACGACAACGATGACGACGATGGCGGGATCGACGAGTCTTCCCAAATCCCTGCCAAAGGGAACGAGATGAGCTTTTTGAGAAAGACTTACTCATTCCCTCTTTTTAGTTCCTTCTATCCAAATTCGAAGAGAGGAATCGGAGGGTGACAGGGAGAGCGGAAACAGAATCTGTGGATGAGCCGTCGAGCCAGCGCTCACAGAGAGGGACGAACATCGTACACTACGACGGAGACAGAAGTGACCGAGTCCGACTTTTCTCCCCATTTTTTCCTGATCGGAACGCGAATGAGCCCTGCGTGATATTCTTCCACTGCTTGCCTCCGAACCTACGGATAATTCCTCGTGGGTGGAATTATCGATGATGATAATGAGTATCCGTAGCATACCTACAGGGAATTTCTTATGGGGCGCCTGTCCACGGCTCATCCAGCGACGGCTACCAACCGCCGACGTCAGCGGCTTATAAGAGGCATTTCCTCCGAAAGTGGCTCGCTGGCAGGACATTCAGATGCGGCTCCCGAAATCTTTCGTAGACCCGAGTTCGAGCCGTACTGGAGAAATCCGGGGAGGATTTGCGGAGGGAAGAACTGTTGCACAGAATATTTCGAATGGCAACAGATCGAGAAAAGCCAGTGTCTGTATTTTTTTTCGGTCATAAAGGCTTGCTGGTACGTGATCCCCGTTCGCTGACTGACTAGCTGGCGAGCCGCGTCGCCACCGCTCTCTTAAGGCAGCGTACGACCGAACGGGTAACTGAATAACTCCAGTCGTGGAGAGCGACCGACCGAGCCGGCAGACGAGTGCACGCGCGTTGAGTGTAGAGAGTCGGCGAAATTCGAGATCAAAATTGGTTTTCAATAAAATAACCCCTTCCATACGTGGCTGAATAGTAGCGATCACGTTGCGCGGAGAGCAGCACCGCTGTCTCTTCCTTCGTCGAACTCCAGCTCCGGCGAAGATCTTGCCTTTCGGCGGGATATCCGGCTAGCAGCGAGAGCCGGAGAGGGGGAGACTTGTGCATTTTGTACATTGTGAGACAAGCCTACCATAAACATATCTAGCTGACGTACATACATACGAACACTCATCCATCCAGCTAGCCTGCCGCCCACTCACACGCTCTCACATTCGGTCAGTAGCGCGACTAGCGAGCCATCATAAAGCAATCGGTTCTATCGACTCAATCCGAGTCTAGTATTTCCTCCCAGGACATGTGAACGAGCAGTTGTAATAATCGGTGATTGTTTGCGTAGGCCGCGAATGTCGGCAAGAGTCAGACTAAAGGTTCGTCCTCCTTGTTCCAGGTTCTTCCTGAAGTTCTTCCTGAAGTGCAACCAAAACTGCCTCAAGAATGCGGGAAACCCACGAGACATGCGGAGGTTCCAGGTGAGCTATCGTCCCAGATCGAAGCATGTCTCAAAATTCCGAAACGCGACGATGCCCTTTCCGAGCGCGGCGTCGGCGTCAGCACGGCGAAAGTGCTAAGTTATGAGCTGAGTGAGTTCGGAGTAGATTTATAAGGCTTGTCGACAATCTCACGTCTGCCTGACCGATGGGTGAGCAACATTGAAGAGCCAGCGGGGAGATTTGCGGGGCAACCCTCACCCCTCCCGGTAACCAGGGTCATAAAGCACTTGACGACTTCACCGCTACCATTTCGCCGCTGCCTGTTGTAGCTACTGGATGCTGGTACAATGTTGGCAATTTTTAGCGCCAACTACACAGCGGCGACGAACCAATCGGGTCGGACCCATAAACTCATAGAGACGATAGTCGTTCGGCTTTCTTGCGCCGATTTCAATAGCATATGTCGTAGCTGCCGCTGCTTATCGCGGAGCTGCGATCCAAAATGGCGCAAGGTTCACCTGCGGATAAAATACGACCTGATGGTCTACCCACTTCCCCCCCCCGCCTGACGAGCGAGCAAGGGGATGAAACAGAGCAAGGAAGAGAGATGAAGAGGACTTGTGTGCCAAGGAGCTTCTCCCCTCGAGGGTCTGTTTGAGGACGACGAAGAGGACAAACAGGATGAAAAATAGGAAGAGAGAAATGACGATGAGACAAGAGAATGAAGCCTGCGGGAGAAGGGAGCTCCGGCGGCTTCGGTCCGGCTGGTATCGATGGCAAGCGCGCGCTTCTCGCTGCCCTTCCCCGTCTCCTCCGAACGTTTCTCCTCGATACGATCTCCTGCGATCGAGGGGGAAAAGTTGTTGAATTTTTTGAAAAATGAAAAGTAGAAAAGTGGGCAGGATCTACTCGCCGAGCACCAACTCGACCCCCCGGCGCTGGATTGCAGCAGAAAAAAAAGAAAACGATGAATCTACTTGTTGAAACCAACTCAGCGAGCCACCTCCACTCGACTTACAACGTCATTTGCAATGTCCAGCAAATCGATTCCTCATAAGGAGAGAGCGCCCGGAGCTACCCCGACTGGATGGAATTAATGGAGGAGATTCTTCTTCTTTCAGGTGGTGATTTCCAGCCAGGTGAACGTGGAGGGGCCTCTGTTGGCCGTCTCCGATAATATGTTCGTCCACAACAACTCCAAGCACGGTCGGCGAGCGAAGAGACTCGACGCGAGTGAAGGCGACACCATAGGTGAGCTGCATTCCATTGGCGATCCCCACTCTAGAGGCCCCACTCCCATAACCACCCACTCCGCAACCAGTCTAGGACTAGGTGTGTACCCTTCGTGATTATGCATTCCCCTATATGGTAATCCTAGATTCAATCTATTACGTACGAATCTTTCCGCAATCCCGTAAAATTCCTCGCTTGTTCCGGTATTCCGGTGTACTCGAGCTCCCAAAAGATTCAATAGGTATCCGATCGAGCGATGCTCCTGAGACGTCCTCGGCTCTCGGATCGTTTTGGATCAAGGAGAACTACTGATGTCACGACTGATGTCCAGGTCATAAACGCATAAAGTGAACTGGAGCTTCATCCGTGCGGCATGGCTTTAGTTGCTCAATGCAACCTGCTGATGGCTGCGGTGCGCCGAGCTCCGAGGGTACTATCTACCTACCTACATCTGTTTACTCATGTAATCCAACCCGCACTTCGGGTCCTAAGCTTTTTAGCAAACATAACAAGCACACCATACCCGCCAATATTGGCCCAACGATGCAACAACGAACAGTGAACATCTATCTGTTCAACTCCCCAGCGTGGCTTTGGCTTGCTTTTCGAAGACTCGGGAACCCACCTGACAACCGATATGCGCAATCAGGATAGAGATGATGATGATGCGGCTTCAAGCAGATCAGGACACGCGCGTGAGCGGAACGTAGCATGAAGAGCAGTGGTTCGGATTGTTGCTCGTTGTCAAGGGTCACAACGCGGGGGATTCCTCCCGAATAGTGAAGTCAACTGACGGAGTGAGCACCGACTCCACCAGGATAACTAATGTGTCAATCTCTGAGTAAAGTCGCTGGAGCACTCAAGCATGTCATAGCCGTTGGTGTGGTCATTTGTTCGACCGAACTCGCTCCGCACAGACGGCCAGTCGGACAGATACCTATATAGAGGGAAGAAGTCTTTGGAAATGAGTGTTTCAAGTAGCTGCTGCGTCTCGACCCTTGTATCGGTTCGATTCGATTCGACAGATCCCCTCGACTTACGAAACTTTACGATTGACCAGGTGGATCAGTCTTTTCTCCAAGCGAGCGAGCTAGCGAGCGCGTGAGTGCCGAAGCGTCCGAGTGCTTCGCTCTAAGAGCAGCGCTCGAGAATCAGGGAACTGCATCTGGGACTTAACGAGTTGCTCCGATTGTGAGAGCTGGAACAGATGATGGTCGAGCATCGTTGGGTCTCGTGTTCATACACTGACCACGTTCGATGTCCACCCACTGTAGCTGGAATTACCCTTTCCGTTATTGGAGCGCTCTTCCCCCTTTCCTGGGAGTTCTCTCGCATTTAATTATCCCTCCGCAGTCGTGATTGCTCTTGTTTCTCTGTCGCAGCTCTGAGGGAGCTACAACTTTTACAACTAAAATGAAAAGGCACCAGGCGATCGAACTCCGGCTCTGATCACTGTCAGTCAGAACGCGAAGCTTGTCGATTGGCTCGGCCAGACGGTCGGTAGCCCGGTCTAGCTGTCGATCTGTCCTGGTCGAGCGGTCCGAGCGGTAAATCCTATTGTAGAAGAGGCAGCTTCGTTTGGAGGGCAGCTAACGGGCCCAGCAGCTAAGCGGCAAACGAAGAAGCTCGCCGCCCGGGCTCAGAGCGAAGCTAGTAAGGTCTGACTGTGAATCATCTCGCCTGGGGTCACCTTGGTCCGTCTATGCGAGTGTTTGCTCCCTAGCTTGTCGCTCCGTGCACCATCCCGCTACTCGTCCATCAATCTATCCATTTCTCCTGTTCCTTCGGCCCAGTAGCCATCACGCTTGAGACTTGATTCTGTCATTTATTTACGCATTGCTTATACTTCCCAGCTTACGTATGTACATTCTCGCGTATGATATGTACTGAGGGCTCGGAGCCGACGCTGTCAAGCCGACCGCTTGTTTCTAGCTCCGGCATTCGTTCAAGAATGCTATGACACAGAAGTGTTCGTCGACTGTATCGACCAGAGGTCCCGCTGGAACCTCCAGTCGGATATCACAGCTCCGATCGCTCTCTCTTTCTTTGAATTTGAGGTTAAAAATCGCATGTTTTCTTTACAGTCGACGTGAAGAGAGCTCGTTTCAATGAGGATCTCATTTTGAATAATCCGGCATCGCATTTTACCGATGGTGAGTGATCTATTGAAATTCTCCGGTAGGTAGATTCTCTACGTAGATCCTCGAAAAGCCTCTGTGGCCACTGAACGCTCTACGCGATCTCTGAACGATGACCACCGAGAGTCCGATGCTCGCAGATCGGCTTCGGTCTCTCGATCCGGCGCGGTGTATCATACATGATAATTATTCTTGGAATCGGAACAAAGAGGAGGAGTGAACGTACCTACCTTCGCAAATACATCCATCCGAATCTGACCGAGTGCTGTGTCTGCGGGAAGAAAGAGCAACGTTGCACTCCAAAAAGGTTCCATGTTTGATGTCGGATGGGTCGGTCGTTGGAACCGTTGCATGTTGAGAGATTGCATCGCACGCGACCTTCCATAGGCTTCTGCTGCTGCACATTTCTCTCTCTCTCTCTCCCCATCTAAGTGATCCCTTATCTACGATTTCTTTGAAACCCGATTCGGCATCGGACTGGCAGGCTTCGACCGGTCGAGCGGCAGCGGAGCCGGTGAAGAGTGGCACGAAGGCTGGTTCCGAAGTCACGTGACTCCTCGTCATTATCAAATGAGATTTTATCGTTGCTGCCTCTCCTTGCGACAAGATGACAGAGTTCAAACTCGACCGACTATCGACAAGGGACCCTGGTACAACAAGCGGTTGTGGGGGAGGAACGTAACGCTAGTATGCTAGAGGAGCATTAAAACACACACTTTTACACTCGCAGAATCTTCGTCGAGTAATTGTTCAAGTGGCCTCTGACCTCGGTCGCGTAGATCCTACACAATATCGCAAGCAATCGTACCTGAAATTCACGACGAAACTTTGGCATGCTTTCCCTCTGCAGGAGGGTGATAAGTTCATTTCGATCAGACTCGTACAAATGGGGAAGGGGGAAGGGGCGGGGCGGTAGGGACACCATGATTTCTGACACTTGGGAGGAGGAGCGGCTCAGTCCTAATGAACGCTCCAGTAGGGAGTGTTCGAGCGCCGATTACGCTCCACGCTGCTCCAGATTCCTCAAGTCCTGGGAAACAAATCGCAGAGGAGGGATGACGTTCTTCGATGTATCTCAATCGCTACTGTTTCCAATGTCCTGATCTGGGAAAGCGTAATGAACAGCGCCCGGCTCTCGAGATCTTCATGCATGATACGAGGGTTGTTTCGCATGTTGGAATTCTTGGAACTCCTTGGAAACTGATATTGATCCATGACGCAGGCTTAAGAGGGACTCTTTTCTCTGTTTGCAGTAACATTTAGTTCGACGCCGGTTATCAAGGCGATTAGTCCGTCGGAGGGGTGGACCACAGGGGGCACCTCTGTGATCATCATAGGGGACAACTTCTTCGAGGGTCTTCAGGTGGTCTTTGGAACGATGCTTGTGTGGAGCGAGATGATCACCCCGCACGCGATCCGAGTGCAAACTCCCCCTCGCCATATCCAAGGCGTTGTCGAAGTGACGCTCTCGTACAAGTCAAAACAGTTTTGTAAAAACGCTCCCGGACGCTTTGTTTATGTTTGTGAGTATCAATCGGAATTCCCTGGAATCTTCAATGATATATCCTGATGACGGCGGAACTGAATTATCGACTGATCTCTTGCATTTTCAGCCTTGAGCGATCCGAACCTCGACTACGGTTTCTTACGGCTAGCGAAACTAATCCCCCGCCATCTAGGAGATCCGGAGAAACTCACAAAAGAGACGATATTAAAACGGGCCGCCGATTTAGCTGAAATGCTGTATGCGATGCCGCGTAACAACCAATTGGCAGGGTTACCTTCACCCCGATCGCCTAACAACATGTCTGGATTCAATGCTTATTCTGGACAATTATCCATCAACGTCGAACAGAACGGACAGGAGTACGGTGCGTACTGAGCAAGAGAAACCTCGACTCTATAAGTGAGCATCCACTGTTCAACAGCGAAGAGATACCGACAGTCTCAACAGTGAGCATCAATTTCTCTATCGGAATTCCAGGCGGAAGGCCACCCTCGGAAGGTGTCTCTCCGCGGGGAGGTGGATACGGCTCGAATGCGTCAACCCCCCATAGTACTTCAACGAACAACAACGCCAACAATTCCTCGTCGGCAGGATCACAACCACAAGCGAGCACCGGATACAGCAGTATGGGAGCACAGTCCACCGGTAAGAAGATGCCAAAGCTCGCATGCGGGATGTCCGTCCAGATCTCGGGCTGCTCGAGATGACTTTCTTTGGGATGAGAAATCATATTCAGGATTCCCGGAGAGATCAAGAAAAATGACGGGTCCATGTCCCAGGTACGCCAACTCCCGGTTACGGCAGTCCAACGCCCACGATGAACGGAAACACGTCGGGAGGATCAGTAACCCCCGACCGGATCGTCGTCTCAGCAGATATTCAACGGTGAGTCGGGGGCTACCAGATTCCGGAAGCTCGAATACGAATTCCATCTACTCCCGCTTTTCCACACCGCTGCGGCGATGTCGCTAATGCCGTTGGATACTGTCGCAGCGGTTGCAGAGTCAGTCGGGTGGGTCTCGGGCTCAGCTGCTCCTCACAGTCATTCCTACTACGAGGGACGACTACAACTCAGGATGGCTTCGGATTCCCTCTGCAAATCCCAGCTCTCCACAATAGGCGTCCGTGGGTTGCTCCGTGCCATTCTGCCTCCCACCCAGTCTCTCAGTCTGTCCATCTGTCTGTCCGTGCGTCTCGTCGTCGGTCAGTCAGTCAGCGAGCTCGTCGTCTCAGAGCTCGAGTCGGTCGCTCAGCCAGTTCCTCTCTTTTTCCCTTGTTCGAATAACAATTCCTATAACCGTAAAGTTAAAGCATACACCCGGCATCGAGATCCTCCGGCTACCGCCGTCTGAATGGTCCTCTGACGGCTGCGCGTTTTATAGAACTCCACTGTTCTTCCTCATTTCGTTCCGCCGTCTTGCGCTAGCGAACCCACCAACAGACCGAGCGACCGGGGAAGGCGACTAGACCCAGCTACCTTCCACCGATCCGGCGGTCCGGGCAGCCAGCGCACAGGAGGGTCAAACTACAGGACGTGATTACCTCACGACCAGTCTGCGAGTGGCCTGTACGTCGCGCGCTCGTTTGTTCTCTGCTACAACTTATCCTGTTTTCTTTTCCGTCGCTCTGTCCTTCTCCCCCCACCCCCGCGCGGGGTATGCCTCGGATTTTATTCCTGCCACGGCTCAGGACTCGATCGGGTCGGCATCTACCTTATTCCGGGGTACGGAAACGAGCTATTCCGATAGCGATCGTTTCTGGCTCTTCGACGTCCCGGATAGAGCGGAAAGGAACGATTGGAGCTTTCGTTTTTCTGCGGCATGAGGGTTCCGACACTGCGGGGAAAATCAAAATTCCCGGTCTCCGGCATGGTCCACATACTCCTCTTATACCAGGGAATCTCTCTGTCGTTAACCCTGGGCTCCGATTCTCACGTGAGAAATGGAGACGACGCCGACAGTCGAAGAGACATGCTGACGGTGTTCGGGGCAGGATCCCCGGGTTTCCGGAAAACCTGATTATCTCGAGCTTCTCGCGCCGCATCATTGTAACCTTCTTCCCACGTAGAATCGATCGAGCAGGAAAGCGATCGATGGATCTCCGAACAAATCCCGGTCTAATTCCCCACAAGTGGCTATAACAACCACCAAATAAAATCCGCGTTGAGGCCCGTCTGCGGGCCTAGTCGATGTCGTCCTGATCCTACCTCTCGCCTTCTATTCTCGCCTCCTCGTACAGCTTCTCCATTTCGTCCCGTCAGAGTTTATACCCGCTTGGCCCTTCGATTTACGACACAAGACTCGAAGATACATTTTTCGAAGCCTCCCGCGAGGATTTCCGTCGCGGCAGGACACGGAATAGTTGATACCATTCGCTCGCTGGTATTTTGTATCTAACCGTTTTTCCTTTCTCCGTGTTACAGGTCTAAGAGGCCTTCCCCACCCGAGTCACTACACTCCTTTCACGCCTATGACGCCCGTTACTCCAATAGCGCCCGCGTAATCTTAGACGGTCGTGATTGATTTCCAACCGAGACATACCCGTTCCAAAGTTGCTCGTTGCTTCTGGCTACAAGAGTGAAGAGCTCGTGAGTTCGTGAGCTTGTCCGCTGACGTCATCGTCGCTGCCGCCACCGCTGAGTGCAGGTCTGGCTGGTCCATTCCATTTCTACCGGAAAAATGAGGGACATCGACTTCTCGCCCTCGATGACTCGACCATGAGAAAGCTGAAGACTCTCCGAATCTCCAGACGGATTATCTGCTGATGATAAGTCCGGATACGGAGTACGCCCAAACAAGCGGTCAAGCCTGCAAGGTGCCGTAGCGAGCATCCACCGTCATTGATAGCTCACAACGTAGAAAGGAAAAAGCAACAGATCCGTTCGAAGTTCTCCCAATCCTCGGTGTCCCAACACTGTACAGTTAGCTAACCACACACATCAAAGCAATTGTCCAAAAGCTCAAAATGGACGAACATTTGTAAAGCCGCAGAGCGACGAACACGAGACGCCGCATTGTACAGTGTAAATGAAGTCGCCACTTTTATGTTACAACTGTCGTCGATCGACTGATTTTCTATGTACATAAGAGCTAACCTCCGCGCCCTTGCATCCGTAGTCCCACTCTGTCCGTGGTCGAGAGGCGTCCCAACAATCCGTTAAGGACGCCGAGCTTATTTCGTGGTGGGAAAGCGTCCCGAACGAGCAATCAAGCATCAACACGAAACCTTGGCCGTGATCCCAAAGGTTTGTCGCAGACAATTTCCAACTTCGAAGCGGATGAACCAGAGCGCACTCGCGTTTTTTGTCGCAACTTCTTGAACTCGGGCAGCCTCCTAGCTACGTTGAACTCTAGCCTGAAATCGATGGGCCGAAGAAATGATTCAACGACGATTCGAAAACCCCACGAAGCATGACAAGCTGAAAGCTCAGCGACCGATTAGCGAAGCGATTATTATCATCATGCAAGCAACAGACAATTAGACTATAATAATGTATGAAATGAGGATGTGACGATTAATAGAGCGACGCTCCTTTAGTGAGACCTCACTGATTTTGATAAGCGAATCGATTAAGTGCGCGACATACATAAGGCAAACCACCACTCTCGATAGCCATGGTTTGGACCCACCTACATATCTCTCGTCTTGTTGCCCAGTTAGATGAAACTTACCTGATGATGATGAAACATAATTTATTGACACGACACACCCAGGTGAGATTTCACTTCGATGACGATCATACGCGTTACGTCCAGGCACAATATTTTCATTTGAAAACTGATGCGTCCGAGAGAGGGAAAGAAGTAATAAAAGAATTGGTCGGAAGCTGGACGCTCATGCAAGCGCGGGTGAGACGCAATGTTGGATCTCACAAGATTACACAAGTACTCAGGAATCGCGGGAGGAGAGCGGTCATGGAGTCGGCGGGTAGAAGAATTATATTATATCACCACAGACGCGACCCCAATGTAGAAGGATGTAAAAGCTAGAAGTCTGTGAATGTGAAATCTCGCTGGATGCCTCAAGAAGTTCGATCCCGATGACAGTATGTGTAAAAGTATGACAGGAAGGAACGACTAGATTTCAATTTTATTTGCTTTGACTCCATCTGTATTTTGTGTGCAATAAGTGCCGTCAATAAACAACATTCTCGTACGGATAAGGGAACAAAGGCTTATTGTTTGTACTCAATGCTCGAATTCCGAAAAGGACGCCAGGCTTCCGGAGCAGTCGCCGGGAATAGCTCGCGATCGGGATGGGGAGCTCGAGAACTCACACCCGAAAACCCGACATCCCGCCCGGCTACCAGCAACAGGAAACCGTATCACACCGCTCACCGTAGGAGACTCAGGGTGTTAGATTCACATGATTCGCTTTCACTATCACTTCATTGGGTTCATCGAGTGTGAAGAATTGAGGCGAAGCACCCCGTCGCTGCACTCTCGATAGAGGCGCAGAGTATCGGTGGTTGCAGGATGAGCTATTAATGTATGCAAGCAGAAAATGAAGATTGATGAGCTCCTGAGAAGTCGAGGAGTCTACACAGGAGCCGGGAGAAGATACACCACACCTCGGACAGAGATGCGGCGCACCGAGATGGACAGATAGCGGTCAACAGGAGATAGTCGACAGCTTCCGACCGACCCACACAATGGCGAGCGGGGCTCCAATTCGGCTCACTTCACGGTGCTCTCGATCCCCGACTGGGCGATCTGATCTTCGGAGCATTCCAGTTGCAGAGTGCGCGAGCAATTGCTTTCCGAGAATTCTGGGACCGGAAAGTACTCTTGCATCATTCCTCTCCAATGAGAAGGGTCGGGTGTTCTCAATGCGTGAAATCTCACAAGGACTCCGTTTCTCGCGAGCGATTGAGCGCTCGTCGGGCGGATGAGGTCAGAGTCTTATCGGGACAGACCGGCGCGAACCTGCTCTAAAGCTTGACGAGCTGTCGGGAGTCGAAGCTCTGCGAGGAGTGCTTGCATTGTTTATTCGGAGTTCAAAATTAAGACGCACCCCCTCGTGCGAGGCGCCGGCTTTTCTACTCGAAAAAGATTGAACGATCCCCCGGTCTTCTCGGAGATTGATGGCTTTGCGTGGAGTTTCAGATATTCATTTTGTATACCTATTCGGCCGACGCCCTGGACTCCAGATTGCTGCGGTGCTCCGAGCGGGCGAGCAATTTAGTTGCCATTCCATTTTATTCTTGGATTCAGGTCCATTACCGGCTCCTTTTCTGCTTTTGTCGATGCCAATCGGTCACCACGCTTTCTTTCGCTGATATCGGAATGTGCAGCGGATAGCTGTAGATGGTGTACACGATGGCGCTCATTTCCCCGCCGTATGGAGAGTAACGGCGACTGCTTAAGACTGATTCTCGGTCGAACTCCCACCGTAAAGCAGCTCGGATCCCCTTTCAATGAGCTGAACGTCATAGGAAGCGGGTCTGATAAAGATGATTTGAATTTCCCCGGCTTTCACCAGAAGAGTTTGCTTGTCTCTTGATGCACCGCCTGCGACCTCCAAACTCAAAATATAACTCTGCGCGGCAGGCAGGCCTACTCCGTCTATAGCCGCCCCGCTCTCTCGAATCCTGCGTGAGAGACCGCGGAAGGGCTGCTACGGCATTTGAGAACTCGGGTCGGGACAGCTTTTGGCAATGTCCCCTTAGCGTTCCAAAAAGGAGGAAATAAAAACTGATGTCAGCAGCCCGATTTGTGTTCCGAGCTCTTCGTTTAGCGCCCTAACTACGCCGCAGGACTCGTGCGAGCAGCTCGGTACTCGACAGCTGCCTCCACCGGTGCCACAAGATCTGTACCTGAAGGAGGAGGCTTCGCGAGAACCGAACCCGATCGCCGAACATGCCCGAATCAAATCCCCTCCGACAAGCCATTGACCTAGGGGAATATTGCTCACGCGTATGAGCATCCCCCTTTGAATACGCAAGATAAGTCATGATTGCGAGCCGCGGAGTACGAGCCTGCGGCCTACCGCTGGGAGAACTTCGCTGTGATTCGATTCTTCTCCACCCGTCGCTCTCACTGGTCGACCATCCCGCCGCTTGGGTTTGATTGCTCAAGGACACCACCTCTGATCCCCAATGAACTTCTCTAAGCACCCGAACGAAAGTCGGGAGGGCATCGTAGGAGCTGTCTCGAGGTGTTCCATAGGTATGCCGCCGCTGTCATCTGCTATGTTGTCCAACACGATCAGCTGGTCATGCATGCGCCACCCACGAGGTGCGCGATTTGCAGCTGTAGGGACAGAGGACAGAAAACATGCGTCAGCGGTGGTTTCCAAAATTCTCGCGAGGATATTCTTCAATCCCGCCTTCGTGAGCAGCGCCAGGGTCCAGAGGAGCATCGGGAAGTCGTGTCTTGAATGTCAAAGCCTCGTCCAACCAGCAGCACCGAAAGTGAGTTCTTGTGAGACTCAAGGGCCCGAGTCACTGCTTGCTGCAGTAGACTTCAGGAAGCCATCCCTCCCCTCGCAATGTGGGCGAAGATTTCTCGGCCCTCACTCGAGAGGACTCACGAGTTCGCGAGTTTCCTGGTAATGGGTAATCGAATGAAAATCAAGAGTATCTGATCTGGAGCTGACCTTGTCCTCCGCAGGGAATGAGGCGACTCCTGTCAACGGGGATTAGGCTGCGCGTCCTTACGCGCAAATTCTGCTCAATTCCGGAAAACCTTTTCGAAGCGTCCGATGGAACTACCTTAAACTCCATCGCGCCGTTTTTCAGAGTTACACAAAACTTCGTCACCGAAGACGAAGAAGCCAGACTTTTGTCTGAAATCGAACCTCATTTCAAACGATTGCGATACGAGCATAATCATTGGGATGGGGCCATCGTCGGCTATCGCGAGGTGGAGCGGAAGAAATGGTCAGAAGACTGTCAAATGGTAGGTCCAGAAACGAGTCATATCGCTTCTCAATCTACACCGGGCTTACGCATTTCTCGGCTTAAACAATTATTTCGTCGAGAGCAGTTCCTCAGAAATCGAGGAAGGCTGCCCTGAGAAAAATCTTCTAGTTGTGTGATTCCGATCAATCCATTCGCCGCGAGCGATTCTTGCGATATCCAAGCCCTATGAAGCGATCCCTCCCGGCAGGGTACACCACTTCCGAATCGATCGGTCATAGCTCAGCGAAAAATCGTTCCAGATTCTGAATCGCGTCCGAGAGACTTCTTTCGCGTCAGACGCCAAGCACCTACCAATGGTCCATTGTTTGGATGTCGCGAAGGATGGCGAAATCTTACCACATGTAGACGCAGTTCGATTCTGCGGAGACACGCTGGCAGGTGAATAGGGATCTCGTACCTTATATCATTCCACTGAGCAAAAACGATATGAAGCTTTCCAATCACGCTGGCTCAGCTCGTTCTCCCTCTTTGCAGGCTTGTCCCTGATTTCTACCGCAGTCATGAAATTAGCTCTAGAGAAAGATCCTTCGAAATGGGTGAAAATTCTGCTTCCACGGAGAAGTTTGTACGTCATGTCAGGAGTGGCGCGATACGATTACACCCACGCCATTCTGGGAGATAAAGAATCTTATCTCCGCGAGCGCCCTGTTCCCCGAGAGAGGCGGATATCCGTGATGTTCCGAGTCGAGCCAAACGAGAGTCAATCTCAGCCTTCATGACGGGGAGCAGAATTTCTTGCTGAAAGAATAAAGTCCATCCTCACAAATTATGGCTCGGTTGCATTGCTTTACGGTTCCAATGTTGCCGTCGATTTCGGGGAATGAAGATCCCGGGAAGTGCTTGGCCCGTTAATGCCAAGCGCTGATTTCGTCTTCAATCGAGCGTCGAATTTGAGGATCACGATTGCGGGTGAATCAAATCAAGCACCCGGGCATGCGGCAATCGACTAACATCCCTGGATACTCGAACCGCATCGAGAACGTTCACGTGTTCCATCGCAAAAGCACGCCAAGCCCGCGCGACGCCGACGTCAGCGTATTCGATTCTCTATCATCTGGCAGCCGTGGCCGGTCGCTGACGAGCGGCGGGTCCGACCGATCAGCTGAGGAACAGCCGGTTTTTGAATCTCGCGCCAGGTGCGCCGCCGTGTGCGAGCAAAGATCACAGTCGCGCGCATAAGTTGCTCGACCGAGCGTGCCGCGATTCACAGTTTCGGAAGTCCTCGTCGACATCGGACCGAGCTCCTGGGGTGAAGCTTTCTCAGTGACGATCGGAATCAGAGCTCCCAGAGAGACTTTCTCTTCGACTCTCGGTCCAGCCAGTTCGAGAAAATTGTGCTAAGGTAGACAAGTTTCGCTGCACGCCCTAGTGGATAGGGCCGATCCAGATTGACGATTTGCGCATGCTTCCATCCTCCTGGCAGCAGCACACACACGGTGGTTGTCGGCGGCATCTGTATACGTGTTCCACTGACTGACTGAGTGGCGGCCGCGGGGTTGTTTGACATCTGCTGAGGAGTTGTTCGCTGTCCTTGGAAGGCCGTACGCCACAATTTAGCGTCAACGATGCAGCAGAACGAGCTGCTGAGCAAGGCGGAGGATGTGGCTGATACGGTGTACCGCAAGAGCAAACACGTACTACCCCACCTGGCTCGCTTCTGCCTCGTATCAACATTCCTCGAGGATGGACTCCGTATGTGGTATCAGTGGGGCGACCAACGTGACTACATGAACCATACCTGGAATTGTGGCTACATCCTGGCATCGCTCTTCGTTCTCATCAACCTGTTGGGACAGCTGATCGGATCTCTGATGATACTGGCGCGCTATCAGGTGAAACCGGCGTGTGCACTCCTGGGCTTCATTGTGGTCCTCCAGACATTTGCTTACTCTATTTTGTGGGACGGAGCCTTCCTGTTACGCTCGTTATCCTTAGCCGGATCGCTCCTGCTACTTTTCGCCGAAGGACACAGCGAAGCGAAGAGTTTATTCGCAGGCGTTCCGACGCTCGGAGATAATAAGCCCAAGTCCTATATGCAACTCACCGGCCGAATCTTGGTCGTGTTCATGTTCATCACAATGCTCCGCATGGAGTTCAGCTTCTTCCAAGCATTGCAGAACATCGTCGCCTCAGTCATGATGGTTCTTGTGACAGTTGGTTTCAAAACCAAACTCAGTGCTCTTGTGCTCGTGGTCTGGTTATTTATCATCAACATGTACTTCAACGCATTCTGGATGATTCCGTCCAATAAGCCGATGCGAGACTTCCTCAAGTACGACTTTTTCCAAACGATGTCCGTAATCGGTGGACTCCTGATGATTGTATCTCTTGGACCCGGTGGTGTGAGCATGGATGAGCACAAGAAACGATGGTGAAAAGAGCCTCGATCGTGGTTTGCTAGGTTCTAATGAATTACGCGGTGTGAAGTGGAATGTGAAGCTCAAAACGAGACCAGGGAAACGATCCGCCATCGGGGAAATCGGGGACTGAAGCAGGACAGTCCGGCAACCCAAGCCTCCTCGGGGAGAATCTACTCAACAAAAATCAGTGGCGGAGTAAGCGTAACCTGTCGTTTTAATTCATGGAATCCTGTGTGAGAAAGTTGAGTTGGAAATGACTACCTGCGATGGCTGCCTTTGTACTTTGAATGAGAATGAAGATATATTTGTAAATAAAATCCATGGTGTTCCGTCGTTAGATAAGGAAATTTTCATTTTCCTCGTCATCGGACTCAGAGCCTCGAAGCGATGACGGAAGGCCGACTCCTCTCCCGCGTATTGAGGTGGTTTGATACTCGTCCAAGGAAACACAGTCGCGAGCGTTTCTTTAGTTTGTGGGTCAGCCGAAAATCAGACCCACGGGTTCCGATCCGACATCCGGGAAATCTACCCTTAGATTGCGTATAGTCCGCTTTCGGAGCTTCGCTTCGGAGCCCGAAACGGTGGGTTTGAAGCACGGGAGCTTGCGAAGATAGCTCTCTGGAGAGCGCCACAGTCTAGAGGCGATACGGAATCAGAATGCTCATCTATTAGAGCCGCGGGATTCTAGGGGTGGATTAGATTTTGCAGGATGCGCCAGGGACAGTTGGAAGTCTCACCGGCTAATCGATGTGCCGACGGACGAATGTGAAACATTCCCGTCGAGACGAGTCCGAGCTGTTGAAGGAAGAAGTCAAATGATCAGCCTTCGACTCATCGCCGGGGAAAATCTACACCGAGGACAGCAAACGCCCGGGAAACAGAACAGAGAGTTTCCGCGATTTATTCTAGTTTCCACCAGAAGTTCTGCGCCAAAATCAGTAATAATCTCAAAGGGGCCAGAGACGCACGAGACGGCGTGAAACACAGCTGTCGATCAAGGGTGCGGGACTCGATGAATGACTTTCTCGCGAGTTCGAGATAGCCTCCAACGGAATTCTGTAATATCGACTCTCGGAATGTCCGGTACCAATGATCGAGATCGACATTCCTGGATCATATCGTCCCGCACTGCACCGGAAGGGAATGGTGATTGAGAGGAGCGCGGCGAAAACTCCATGCGGTCAGTACCCTTCGCGAGGCAGTCCAATGTGAGAGAGGCATATCCCGGGCTCTAGAGCGAGCACATTCGGAAGTTGTGAGGTGACGCCCCGCACATATATATACTCACACGTGATTACTCGAGCGCCAAATCAGAGTCATTAGGAGGTCGTATTCGCTCAAGTCACCCACCGGCATTGAGGTGGTTTGCATCGTCGGAATCGAGATAAAGCGAAGATACCACGATCTCTCGATAGATCGATCTCTCGGAGCCGTTGAATATGAGTCGGCAGAAAGCTCGCACGAGAGATTTGCGACGAAAAATGTAAGTATTCTCGTTCCGACTCGATTTGCCGCTTACGTGAAATCGGAGGGGCTCGGTAAGATCGCCGACCCATCTGATTCGAGACAGAGCATTCTATCGTGATCTCTATCGCCGGTCTAGCTAAGCCTTTCAGGATCTCATTCTCCCGCATCGATCGCTATAGTATGTAGCTCGATACCCAACGGTAATCGGCGCGGCGGTAGTTTCGGTCAGAAGTTCGCAAAGGATAGCAGAAAAGATGCACGTCCTCTTGCAGGGCGAGAGGAGCCCACGAAGTGCATCCCGCGAATACCCACCGCGACAGTCTGTCGCAGAGCTCTGAGGTGCGGCGAGACTCCCCGGGTCAGATACTCCGTGCGATGAAATGATTGCGGATCGTTCACTCCTTCCGAATTCCAGCGGGAGATACCGCTCCTGCCTCGTATCGAGAGTCGTCGCGGCACTCAATGGACCGTCGAGATGGTCGTTAGCGCGCCGCTTGCTGTCTGTGTGCAGATTGACCCCTCACACCCTGGCTCGACCCCGTGAGACGCCGCACGCTAATTAAGATTTCGCATACAAGCGAGACGATGGGTCTCAGACGAGATGAGGGTTCGATGCCGGCCTCATATGGACCCGGTCTGGGGGAGACTGATCGTCAAATGATTGACTGAGCCTGTCCTCGAAAAAAATTAGAATGGGCGTCGCACAGACCCCAGCTCTCCTTACTTGCGCATTTCTTCGATTCTCGTCAGAATCGATCGCGCTCCCTTCCGACTCCCGACCGCTTTAGATCGTTCTATCCTCTCAGTAATCATTCCTCAGTACCTTCCCGGATTCGACACGGAGCGCTCTGGCGACCCGATCGCCATTGGCCCTCACCTCGTTTTGTCGAAATCCTCCGACGAAGCGGGCGGACGTCTTTGACGCTTGCGTCAGCTCCTACCGAAAGAGTGAGTACCGCATGACGAGCAGTCTTTAGAATAGACGTCTTTGGTTTTTCCCAGAATGCTGCGCTTGAGAATCTCCTTCCTCTAGCATTTGACGCCTGAGAATCCGGAAAGCTTCTCTGTTCTCAGCAGACCCAGCATCGTACTCCGGAGCATGGCACGGGTCCTGAAGAACCATCTCAGCTGGCGATCTCAGTGGTGCTTTTGCGAGGTCAACAAAACTTTTGCCAACAGCCTACAGTGCACCAATGATCGCCCCGCTCTGACGGGATGAGCGGACTCTCCCACCACCTGACTATCGGCTGATGAGCTACGAGGGAACGCTCCTTATGTATCACATGGGGAAGGTAGTGCCGAAGCGCTCGGAAACAGTTCGGAACTTTCCCAGAAGACTTTCCTCGAGGCACGATCTCGGAGGGCTCGTGACCGGGGAGCGTCCAACTTTCAGGCAGGCATGCGTTCTCCCGGCAGTCGGGATAATTCATTGGGGGAATCCTGCAGCATGGTCCCTTGTGACGGCACCCATCCTGCCCAAAAGATGTCTTAACGAATGCGACGCGTCGATGCGACCGGAGCCGCTTGACCAACGGATGTCCTCCTTGAGCCTGTCAGGCAATCAGCGTCAGCGGAGGAGCAGGAGTCGCCGATGAACTAGATCCCAACCGCAGAAATCCGGAGCCTTTACGTACTGTTTCTTATTCACCATCGATTAACGGCGCATTCGAACTTCCTCCCCACCTCGAAATCGAGCGAGAAGCCTGAAAATCCTTAGAAAGCCGCATCTCTCATAGGCTGCCGCCATGAACTCATCTGATTCGGACGAGAATGCAATGACCTTGCGCGAGAATGGTGGTAAGATGAGGAAATAGATAGATTGCGGCACCTCCCTCCCGAAAGACAGCAGGATACGACCAGGAAACGCTTCCACCTTCTGTACGGATGGAATCGATTGAACGCCGAATGTGTTCGGACGCTCAGCCTCCATTCGGTGAGAAGAACGTACACTACCGCGAGGGTGCCGCTCGGACGGCAGAAGGTTCTTTGGTGAAGACACCCGTCAGGTTCCTGTAGCTCCCGATCCATATCAGACTGAATATTATCCACCGGATGTATAGTGATTCTGCCCTCGGACCTACATAATTTGCTCTCGGACAGCCGAGGCTTTATACCTCAACCTGCGGGGAGAGGACGGATCTCCGCTGTCGGGAACGGCTGATCACCTATAGAGGATGAAGAATTCGTGTTTGTTGGGCGGAATGGATTCAGCTAACGATGCTGTCCCTATTTTCACAGTCAAAGCTCCGGCTCTATGGAATCGCACAGAGGAAATTTGCGCCGGAGTCGAGCTCTGTGCTGCCGGAAGAGTCACATCGGCTGAGAAACTCGCCCTCCTCTTCAGGTCGGGTCATGGAGGAGCTGGGGTAATCCAGGGAAAACACGATGAAGCGATTCTTCTTGAGCATCCATGTTGGTGGCCAGCCTCGTGTCCGCCTTGATGGGGGGGCGGCGGACCTTCGCGCGCTGGTTTGAAGGGACGATTTCTCCGACTATTGTTCGGTAAGCTTTCGCCGAGAGCAAACGATGCGGAGGGCAGGGGCGACTTCGGCGAATGCAGTACTTCTCAGGGAGCCTTCGACTTGGAGCGGCTTCGTCCGAATGGGTGCCGGGTGCAAGATCGCCTACCCACTAATGACGCGGGACCTCCGGGTTTTAATACAGTCATCCCTCGTTTATCGCGACCTCCCTATATCGCGATTTCTCGGAATCTGGTTTGTACCCCCATTCCTCGCTCACCGCGACACCAATATCGCGGTTCTCCCTATACCTAATTTATATACCGTATCTTTCTCGAGATCCAGTACGTGCCCCCATTCCTCGTTTACCGCAACTCCAGTATCGCGGCTCTCCGGGATGGGAATATCTGTTCGATTCCGTCTGCCGATAACTTGGACCGGATGACGCCTAAATCTCTTTTTCTCTCATTACCAAGAATTTACTACTGACGCGAGACATATGAACCTCCGGAATCGAGATCGCATATCGCGGAAATTTGTTTATCGCGGTCGGGTACGGAATCCGGAACCGATCAACCGCGATAAACGAGGGATGACTGTAATGATGCCCGATTCTGAGCCGCGTTTGAACACCACTCCAGGCTTCTCTGGATTCCTCGAAAGGAGGATCTCGACTTGCCATAAATGAGAGAGCGGAATTGGAAGTTCCGTTGCTCGGTGTCAAGAGCGAATAATGCTGAGCTACATCCGGAGCCTCGGTAGATTTTGGGAAAGATGGTCATCCTGTCATCAGCAGACGTCCGTGCGAGACCAAAGCCAATTTTCCGCTTAGCTTGACTTCACTGTTTTTGAGGCACTTCGGAAGAGAGCAATATGAACTCCCATGCGGAGCTGCAAAACATCCTGACCTCGTCCGCCTTGCTTCGAAATCGCGATCCCAGACCTAAAAAAACCAAAATTCTGACATCCGGTCACCTTGCGCTCGAATCGAGAATGTGAGCGATTTTTGATTGGGCCCGACCCGGGTCCATAGTGCGGTTCGAGAGGAAACAGCTCCTAATTTCCCACACGCCACAACGGACAGTCCGAGAAGTTCCCGTCGTCCGGTGTCCACAGCCTCGGGCAGGCTCCTATTAGATTATGTTATGCTCACTCATCTGTTTGTGTAAGCGAATTCTACGCGTACGCGGTCTGCCGGGATCCTTCTCGCAGCTCGAAAAAATTCGGTCTCGTCGACAGCCCTAGTCTATTTCGCTATCTATCCTTCCGCCGGCACGGCTCGTGAACGACATGATGACGATCATCAAAGATAGCAGAATCCTCAAATGAGGTCCTTGTCCCACCTGGGAGAAGCACGGCATTCGTGTTCAATCCTTGAATAATGCCATGTTCCCCCTGAATATAGGAAAAAGTCAAAGGCATCACTTTCCCGATGATTCTTGCTTCGGAGTTATCGGCGCGATGCTTTTTGTCTCGGTCAGTAATCGATTGCTTCTGATGATGCCGTTGATAGCCGGTGTGGCCTCTCCAATTTGAAGAATGTTCTCGCGCGCTGCAAGGTTCTCACCAAAATAAACCGACCTTGAAGCGGTAGTCCAGTCTGGACTCAACCTGTTGTTGTAAATCTCGAACACTTCACATGAATCCCAGGAAGTGGTCCCGTTGCTTTGGTCGAGACTCCCATCGACTGCTTCAGAATTGGGCTGGCCAGCAGCGCGGCGGGAGAGAGAAGAGGTCTGAGCTACGAGCCAGTTGACCTCGCAAAGCAAATATGTCGCTGGCTTGGGAGTCGCCTCGCTCCGAGTGCCGCTTTGGAGTTTGACCGGTTGCTAGCGATGACGAATCGCTCCCTGAACAGTATCATCGGAACGGACTGCCGACCCGAGCGTTTGATCCTCGGAATCGCCGGTGATGACCGCAGACTTACGCCTATTCTGAATTATCGCGTTCTCAAATAAGCTCTTATTGACGGAGCTATTTTCAGAGCGACCGTATTCTCCCCGGAGACTCTCGATAGATTCGTTGGAACCTATCTGTAGTAGCGTCTGTGTATTTTGCTTATTAAAGTTCCATACAGAGCATTCGGGAGCCTCAATCAGAATTTTGTAGATGATTCGCTTGAATTGAGGAAAGCGGGAGAGAAACTCGCAAACAACGACCCGACACGCGGTGCGATCAGGGGC
This sequence comes from Galendromus occidentalis, assembly GCF_000255335.2. Classification (NCBI taxonomy): domain Eukaryota; kingdom Metazoa; phylum Arthropoda; class Arachnida; order Mesostigmata; family Phytoseiidae; genus Galendromus; species Galendromus occidentalis. The sequence goes on from NW_003803770.1 coordinate 207,880, forward strand.
GTGTATGCTGCAACTAAGTCGAGAAGTCGTTGACGTTGGCACCGCGTATGTACTGGGTTTGTCTCGGAGAAAACCACAGAGTAATGCGTGTGTAAACATCATCATCACAGTGTTGGAAAGATACAACACCCCGGATACAGAAGAGAATGAGATCATTCCGTTCATTTGCTTCAACGGAGGGGAGCTTAAGTTGTTCGCGGCAGGCTAGACTGTCCTGTTTCGCCTCTCTTTTCTCAGCCTTGAGATCCGGGGGCTCCGCATTCAAGATCTCCAAAGCGCATTAGGTAGCCTTGAGCCTTTTTTCGGAAAGCGCGCTCGTCTCTCTTCCTCAATTCTCGTCGCGATGCACCAAACACATTAACCTTGGAATCGGCAATCTCCGTCGTTAGAAATACTGTCGCGACAATGGGGAGCTTGACCATCATGCCAAAATGGAAAATAGACTGAAAAAAATGAAAAAAAACAATGACAGATCACCTCATTCTGCCATCGACTCGAATTTCGGTTCGGTTTCTAATTTGGCTGCAGGGAGAGATGAGTCGGTACTAATAAATCTCACTGTCTTCCAACTCGGACGGAAGGCTTCAAATCTAGGTATAGTTTCCAACATCCGCGATCCCAATCTTTCCGCCTGGGTGTTCCGCAAACAGAAGCTCAAAGAAATCATCCCGAATCTCGATGGGGATGATCACGTAGATGCCTCCCCTTACGAAATCGCGAGGGCAACAAGCATCAGCATTCTCGACACTCTACAGCAGGTGATCCGAGATCACCTCCTGTGGCTCTTGTTTTTGTCGATTTGCTTGGCGGAGTTTTTGAACAGTTTTTTTTTATATTTCGCGACGACCAATTCATTATGTAATAGATGAGACCGGGCTCGGATTCGCGTCTACGAAGTCCCGTCAGTCAAGGTTATGGTTCGGCGACACAGCAGCGGCTGTTGCTGTCGACGCAGTAGACCGGCCCCAAAGGGTTCGATACCGACCTTGAGAGCGCTCGTTACATAGGGTTCTCCCCAGAACGGGATTGAAGTTGCTAGATGATAGGATTCTCCGCCACTATTCTATCGTCTCCACGGACTGAGATATAGCAATTTCCGATAATCACGAGGAGTCGATCGGTGTTATCTTCGAAGTGCATGGATGGACTCGATGTGGCTCGAGTCCCCGAGAAGGAACGCAGTCCCGATGAGAGATATCGTACATCACATTCCTCTCAGGAATCATCGCCGCGGAGAGCTTTCTTGAAACCTCGCTTATCCGTCTGAGGATCCGCGCAGCGTTCGATCTCCTCGTTGCTCATTCGGAGTCCAGGTCGTCATGCCGGTAGCATGAGAGGAGTCAAGAATCCTGACGAGAGCTCGAATCAAGGGCTTCGACTTGATATCCTTCTCTCGCTTCGCCGTGCACTTACAGATATCCGCCTCGGTAGCGCAGTAGGTAGCGCGTCAGTCTCATAATCTGAAGGTCGTGAGTTCGATCCTCACCCGGGGCAGGCGGATTATTTTTCCATTTCGCTTGATTTATTTTTCCCGGAGCCCATCGATTCAGTCCCCGTTACCCCGACAGCCCAGAGTCTTCTTGATACTTCCTTATACTTTTTCCTATTGTACACGTAGGTACCCTGAGTGATTTCAAGCAGGGCGGTCGTTCGCAATTTTTTTTCTCAAACGGGGAGAATCGCCTACGGTACACGCGAGGCATCGGCCCGAGGAAGTCGGAGTCATTCCTCGCGCGAGCCATCTCCGGGTATGCTTCTGTACCAGAAGCTTTTTCTCCCAAACTTAGTGGGTACCAATGCCGCGAGATTGGCAGCGTCGATTCCAAGAGATTCCCGCCGGCAATGACTCTCCCAATGTCTTGTGAATAGCAGAGCATGTATGATGTGGAAAGACGACTGAAGGAGCTGCATTAATTCAGACGTAATCTCTCTTGTCTTATCCGTATCTTGAGCCAGGATCATCGATGATTCGGCATTTCCCGTCGTCTCACGCTATCGGGTGACATGCATCCATCCATTAATCCAATCCATCGTGGCAAAATTACCAAGGCCAAATTAGTGACGGCCAACGTCTCCGAGACTAGGAAACTCCCCTGCTCTATTTCCGAGATTTTCTCTATTTCAACCGGTACGATATATCGCGATAGTGCAAGCTTCTGTTATATGATGACTCAGGAGCCAACTCTGCGACTCTGGGAGTCATCAGTGAGGAGAGCGAACTTAATTCCAGAAATATGAATTAGAAGCTCATCCACTGCGGAATAAACATTACGGTTCGTCTATTGTCCCGGAGAAATTTCCCTAGTTGTTCGTGGAGTTCTCCTCCTGCTACTCCGTGTCGGGATCCGGTGTGATGCATCCGAGCGGAAATCACGAGCATCTTACTCAATGCGTCGATATGCAGGTCCGGGTGCGAGGTACTTAATCAGGCGTACATTTGTTCGTATCACAGACCCTCATCAGCAACAATGGAGGGGCGTCTTCGGTGGCTGGCGGCCGCTGTACTCAAACCACGTGCGACCTCGACGTGAAGGCCAAGGCCGTGACGTGTGTGTGACGTCAGCTCGAGCAGTTTTCGACACACTCGACAACATGAATAGATATCTCGACAGACATCACTCGGTCCGGGGCGCGGAACGTCTACGCCAGAAAGATAGCAGCCGCTTTAAACGCGATCTCGACGCGTAGCCTTGGTATCGTCATCTCTCCCTAGCGCTCGACGCCCACTCTGTATGTCGATACCGGCGAGACTCTCGGATCGAATCGCCCCAATCATCGATCAAGGTCAATTTTCTGAGTTAGCTGATCGGACTCTTTTGCAGAACAATCTCAGCCGCCTGCGATGAGCATGAATGGAAATCGATTCGGCCGACGCATTTCGTCCTCCAAAAATCCCCCCTAGATCTAGTGCCCGCGGATTGATGATCGATCTGAATCCCGCGTAGAAGTTCCTGTCTATTTTAACGCTGTGTTAAACACGGCCCGCAATCATAACATGCACGGGAAACCGGAAGGAAGGCTCCCTGTCTCTCGTTTACCGACTCGCAATTATGTTACGAAAGGGTCCTTCCATCCCATAACTAATACAAAACAACATATGTAAGTGAATCGGAAGACGGTCCAAGTGCCGAACACCCGTTGAGCCAAGGCAAAACAGCTGGTTATGTGAGACAGATCTCAATAAGCCGTCTCTGTGTTAGTAGGTCTCCGGGTTTGTGCCGTTTATTTCCTGCAAACCTATTACGTCAACGATACCGTGTAGGACTCCTTGTCAGCTGCCGTTATCGAGTGGCCGATGCGCTTGCTTTTGTGTGGACTCTTAAGAAAACTCCATCTAATCGTTGTTTACGAGCCTGTGGCAAGCGGATGGACATTCTCCTCATGCTGTCCCCTTTTCCAGCTGCATATTCGAGTTTACCTTCCGGCAAGATACTTCTAAGATAAGATTCAGACCAAGAGACGATCGGTCACCGATGCTCAGAGGATTGGATGTGTCGAAAGCGAGCTTCAATGGGACATAGCGGAAACTACCTGACGATAGTCAATGTGAGCTCATTTACGCTCATAAACACCTTCACAAGCTTTTGCCCTAAATCTCTCGGGGTAGCTTCGATTGAGAGTATTCGGCTGTCAATCTTGCGATGGCTTATTTTTCGGAGCGCCGCGAAAACAAATAAAATGCTGCTCGAGTCGACACGTTCCAGATGATAAGGGACTGATTCTTCTTCGAAAGCGTCAAAAATCTCGCTGCAGCTCTCAACGGATAAACGAAAATTTTCAGAAGTCTACGCCGCGTCTCAACTTCAGCATCGCTTGGATGTCTCTCTGACTGCCAACAGGAACGGGCTCAAAATTACGACTTAGGATGGCGAGCTGTGTGAGTCGCTCGACATTACACGCATTCTCGGAAGATGAGAATGGATTGTTCGAGCGATAAAACAAGCTCACAACGAAGCTACTAGGAAAAGAGAACCATTCTCTGAGCCTCGATTTCAAGGCTGGACCACAATTTCCAATGAGTCATCGGGTAGAGTAGCCGAGGATCAGCGCTAGAAGACTCCCCCGCTCGACCTTCGAATCGATGAAAGCACGGCCTTGTGCGCCGCGTCCTAAAAGGCCATGAAGCTCCACGTGCCAACTGAATTTGTTTTGAATGGAGAAGAAAAACCCTAAAGGTGATTCATCCCTCGCAGCTCCGATAGCCTTGGTTGCCTGGTGCTCCAACTCGTTATATGAAACCGCTCTTGAATCGAAGCGTTGTGCATGCTATTCGAAGTTCGTATGAGCCGTCTCACCGAACTTACGCAGTCGAGATGAAATCCGCCCATTGGGCTCTTCTGAATTCTCTTCTCCCCACTCGAAATCACTATGCGTAAGGAAGGAATCCGGATTTACTAGCACGGTCGGCCGCTTCCACAGAACGGTGTATTTTTCGTGGTACCACGAACCCTGTCGAAATCTCTCCAGAACCCGCGATGAGCGCATCCTACTCGTCTCGTTGGGAAAAAACTAGCGGAGCTGTGTTCGATCGCGCCCATTGTGGTCAGCCGGACTTTTTCCACGTACTCTACGTCGTAAGCCCTTGAATTCAACTCGCTAAGCTCCTCTCGATCTTGCATGAGGATGACGACAGGACACGTAGAACGAAGGATGACGCGAGAGACCTTGGGGCGAAGTTCCGCCCGTCTTCCCACCCGCGAGCATTAGCTGTTACGTTAGATCGTTGCTCCAGCGAGAGTTATCTGGACTATTGGAATGCTCTGGTTCAGAACTGGAATCCCTGCATATCTGTGAGAATCAACAGCCATGAGATCTTTCCGAGCTCCATCTTGCTCTATTTTCATGAGTTGAGAAGGGCGAATTTCGGAATTCGATACCCCCTACAAAAAGAGAGCCCCTACGAACAAAATACACATTTCCGAACAACCTGCCCGCGTTTCTCGCTCGAATTGTTTAGTCAACGACTTCCGACCTCCACAGCACGACCGGAGAATCTGTTGTGATTTTTTTTGGATCGCCTCGGAGAAGATCCTCGGCGGAAAGTCTGCATGGGATGTTTGTTGGTTTTCCGAATCGGAGATTCCCAGTGCACTGAATCGTCTACCGGCTAAGTGGTATGAGATCGTTGAGCGCGAAGAATCTGATCATCTAAAGAATTCCGCCACCTGTTGGAGGCTATGTTCTCCCCTCCTGTTGCTCTGCTCGGCCACGGTGGAGTGAGAGGTCGCCCCTAGAGTATTTCGCAGCCCTGACGACGACTTGACCTGTGTTCTCTCCCTGAGTAATTTCAGCTACTCTGACCGACGAGCCGGATGACCCAGATACGAGCCGCACACAAAGCCTACGCCGCGCCGCTCGGCCGACTTGGGACCGGCGGGGAGCGACTTGCAAAACTTTCTAAAGCTTATTCATCTCCGGACTCAGAGCCAGAACCCCACACGTTGCACGGGAGCGAGCACAATCATAGGTTCCAAGTTCCGCACACAAGGAGGACGTTCGAGGAGCTTTGAGAAAAGTTCTCAGCCGAGCAATGGAACTGATGCAAATGCGCGAGTCGCCGATGTCGAAATCCGACGTCTCCAAGTTGCCCGGCTCCGAGTGTCGAAACGGTTGGATGTTGGATTCGGCGTAAACAGACCGCTCAGAGAACTCCGCGAGTTGCCAGCTCGAACACATCACGCGGGTCGCGAAACGATTCCATCGAAAAAATGAGCTGTCCCGCGCACGTGACCGACGATTCCGCAGAATCAAAATACGATTCCGACACGCATGTTGTTGGCGGCTCTGCTCTCCACTAGTCGTGTTCGTGTTCCCGACGCCACGAGGTCACAAAAACTTGATGCGCAAATGGGGAAACCCAGAGCCTGATCCAGGCTCGTCGATAGAATGAGCGCTACCCGTCATCAGAGGGAAAGTCGCGCTCGTTTCCCAGTTCAACGGGGGTATTGTTTCGATTTCATTCCGCAAATATATCTTTTCCGTTCATTTCCTGTCCTCTTTCCCTGCGGAAGGAGTCCGCTGTCTGACAGAGATTTCCCAGGGAATTCGAGCCTTGACCTTGGCCTTGGCCGATCTCGCAGTGAGCGACCCAGTTGTCCACGTCCTTCGCCCGATGTCCCACCTTGGAGATCCGAGCCAATGACCTTGATCTGAATTCTTGTTCCTCCCCGTTTCCAGGCTGGCATGCGCAGCGAACTCCGCTGCCTGGACTACACTCCAGGTGGAAGAGGGGGAGGAAAGAAGTGCTTGCCGGTCTAGCCGGCTGCTTGTTCGGAAAGGAAGGTTATAGTGAAGGAGACCCGAGAGCCCTCTCGCTCCGCCAGAAACTGCTCTGTTCCTGGAGGAGGCGGAGCTGCGACTCTTCGAATCTGTGCGCCAACTTCCAGGATTGGCGGCTCTCGATGTTCACCACGGTAATAGTCGACGAGAAATGTCGTCTGAAGGATCGAGAAGACTAGCGCTCCCAAGCATCGCTCGTCCTACACACCGAGACTTCTGAGAGGCATGATCTTCGCAGAACACGGGGGAATCTCGCAGAGTGCAGAAAAATTATATCCGCTCCTCCGGACTCGTTCTCCGCTCGCTCCGGGAATAGCTGCGGAACTCTGCCACGAGCAGCTCTTGGACATGGGCCCTGGAAGTCCACTCTGGAAGTTTTCTCCTTGAGCTTAACTGTAGTCGACGTCAGATATTCAGCTCCTGAGCCCTAGTTCTTCCAGGATCGGGAGCCCGCGCGGAAAGCGTTGAGGCAGTCACATCGACGATGCGACGCCTTTCCTACAATATTCCAAGAGCCTACGGCCCGACTCCTAATCACGCGAGTTCGGCTCGGAGGAGATGAGATCGTAGGGAAGGGGAGCCACGTGGATGATGGATGAATTCGAGCATCCCTCCCCAAAAAAAAATGCTCGCAATGTTGTTTATCAGATCCAAATCCGCACCAGGATGTCGACGGCAACAGATCGTATGTACATAAAATAACAACCCCGATGTGAAGGCCGACATAAGTCGGGCTCTGTCGATCTGCTCGTTCGACAAGCCTGAGCAAGGATACATAACGTGCAGAGCAACATAGCTCATGGTGCGCTGAATGTTTGTCATTATCCTTATATCATCGTGAGCGTTTACAGGTGGTCGGACGGGGGCCTAATTACAGCGAGACATTTATCCAGCAGTACTTCAAGGGGTCCAGATCCGTGGGATCCTTGACTCGTAATGTGTTTGTCCTCCTTGTTATTGGCAACAAGTCCCTGCATTTACGCTTCCATTATCGGCCGCTGCTGCTGTTGCAGCCCTTGCTCACTTTGATCGGAGCTCCGAAAACGAGAATAATACCTAATCGAGAACCTGATCGCTCTCTGGAATCTAACGCGATGCCCTCAGTGCCGTAAAATTCGAGCGGGCAAAAGGTCGGCCAGAATTTGATCATCGAGATCGATTTCATCCAGACCTTGAGTGTCATGCGCACGAATAGTATCATCACGGAATTTCCGACTCCTTTCCCTCGCCGACACCGCTCGAGCCCTCGCTCCTCTCGAGACGTTCAGGGTTCATCTCCTCCCGAAAGGTCAGTCCGGCCCACAGATATGTCGATTCCCGGGTGAAGTCTTCCGCCATGATTGGTTTGAATATGGCGATGGATTTGAGTCATTACGAGCAGTGAGGGCGCTTGGCGGCTAGTAGAGCTGCGATGACATCAAGGTAGAAAAGCTTCAGGTTTGCTGAAGAATTAGGATAATTGGAGAATAAAGTGGGAATCTCGCGGAGAGAATGCGTCTGAGCAGCTTGAAAAGTATATCTTAACTTCACTGAGGAGACTGGGCATCGATTGAAAGAGTGTGAAGTCTGTTCGGGGAGGAAAGCGCCTAAAACTGCCTCGGCGACGGACAGACATAGCGATTTTAATCTACAGGGGGTGTCTACCAGAAGAATGAGAACATGACAGAAGCCGCACGAGGATCCGTTGACGCATCTCTATCGTTCGTTGGGCATTGCGGGGCCCAGCACGCGACGGTTACCCGCCTCGCGGAATTTAATGTCGCTATTGTATCGAGTTCGGAGTATGTCACCCCTCCTTTTTTGAATCGAGGTTCCAGCCGCGGCGTCTGATGTCGGCAACAGGTCTCCACTCCATGGGTATTCTGCGGCTGAGCGAACTTTTCCGCAGCCACGTGGAGCCTCCTTCAGACTACATTGTCTGCGTTTCAACTTGCGACCACGTCAGGGACGTCTCAGCTGTCCGGGCGAACTCAGCCAGCAAGAGTTTCCAACAGCTTCAGGCTCGCGCGACATCTGCGTTGATGACCTCGGGCGGATGCGAGTCAAGTCCAGGGTCGATTCAAGCCCCCGACTCTCAAGTTCGGGAAGCATAAGTATTGGGACGACGGAACGTCAGAAATATCTTGGCGACCAACGATGAAGTGCGGAACGTTCGCCGGATTGATCTTTGAACCGATGTGATTGTACGGAGTCAAGACAGATACGACCTACGGTGTCTCTTTCGGGTTGAGCTGGAGACACATGTGTTCGAGCCTGTGAACAGACTCCGGCTCAAGATCAGGGATGCGCGAACGCCAGCGCTAGTCGCTATGCGGCCGTCCTCTGGGTGTCCGCGACTTGGAAGTGCCGGCGACGGGGGGCTCCGGGAGGGAATTGGTTAAAAGCTGAAGCGTGTACGTCTCGATCCCAGAAGCGCGTGAGTGTGTCATCAAAGTATCGATCTCGTCTATGCTCTCTCGGTTATTCCTGGAAGCGTCACAACGATCCTGGACGCGAGGGAAGGGTTCCACAGGCTCGAAGAGCGTGCGTCACATTCTAAGAATAGTACCGCGCCAGAGAGCTTCTCCACGCCTACTCACGACATTCTGCGAACAGTCCAGGGCAAGACTGCACTTGCGATCGAAGGCTTGCGGACAGGGCAGAGTAGTCAGTGAGCAGCCGACCGAGCGATGGCGCGGCGCAAAGGTCACGGCAGCGTGGCTTGATTTGACAAGCACAAATCTCTATCGGCTCGAGTATCTTCTCTTCTCTCAACTACCTGCCTAGTACATATCCCAGCAGAACAGCTTAACCGCCGTGTAGAGGCAATTTCCAAGGGCAAGCTATCTTGTATGGAGGTCCGCAAACCACGTGGACTTTCCTCGATGGAATATCGCCCTGTAGGTCTGGTCTCGGAACGTAACGGAATTTCCCGCGACTGAACTATTGGAGGGACCCTCAGCTTATAGGAACCTAGGCGGGGCACGAGAGCTTCCCGCAGACGACGGATGCCGGAACGTCGAGGCTGACGTTGCTTAACGTTATTACGCGGCGAATCAGAAAGTTCCTCCTCGGCTTTGAACGAACGGATCCCATGGAGCCCCTGGCTTCCTCAAGGCGATTGTATGCAATCGATAAGCCGAGATCTTCCGCAATATCCCGAATCGTCGAATTATCGATAGATCGGTCTGGCATGATATGTCTGCGGTGGCCGGAATCAGCCTTCCGAACGGCCGTTCGGTCGGTTGGTCTTGCAACGTCGAATCAACCCCCGATGTCGGATAGTCTCGTGTTCAAGACACGCAAATACCCGTCCAGACCCGAAAAGAGACCGGGGCAGGGGAACAGACGGTCTCTCTACCTCCTTGACCCCCGTTGCGCATCGATCCGGCCGGTCTCCGCTCGACGTCCTTGACATCAGAGCCAGCTTGTTGTCAAGAAGAGGCTGGGGTGAGGGCTGCAAGGAGAGACAAACGGGACGGGGACGTCAGAGCATCGACCTTGGCGTCAAGGTCATGTAGGTTCAAGGGTAACTCCCCCGAGAGGAACCGTGTGGGGGGACTCGCGGGGCGGGCGAGGGTAGGTTTCGGGAGAGAGACAGAACCTCCCGTTTAGAACGAGTCTCTGCCGACTTGTGCCTGGAAACTGGGGAAAGGGTACGCTTGGGATACGGTTCCTCTATTTTTGGACTGCCTGTGGCCTTCCTGGACCATGGGACATTTGGATGGCTCGGAGTGCGCGGATCGGTTTCGAGTCGTAGCGACTCGCATTGGATGGCATTGGATGGCTCGAGAGCGATCTGGAAGACTGACACCCCTGACGTGGATTGCGTCCTCCGAATTGAAATGTTTTCCATTCCTTCTTCTGACGTTGCGGGGGAGTCCACATTTCGGCAATCCGGGAACAGAGTAGGCTCTGCGGAATGAGCGAGACCTCGAAGAAAAAGGCTCAGGTTTAAGCGTTCGATTATATGGGAATCGATGAAATCGTCGGAACATGAGTTGATGATGTGACCCCTCGTTGTGGAGGAGACTCGAATCTATCAGGTCTCGGCTTTGGATCCTCCATCAGCCCTCCAGAAATGACCGCTCATGATTTATGTTCGAGCGTCTTCAAGGGTTTTGAGAGGTTAACGGCGGGGAACTAGGGAAAGCAAGCTATCTAAATCGGAAAGAGCCAACCGCGCTCCCAAAGTTCAAAGTACGGTGCGTTAAAGGTCATGCAGCGCTGCATGTCTGCGGCGTAAGAACCGTGCATCGAGTGGTGAAGGCCGATCCACCAAAAACTCCGTACTTGTAAAGCAGTGGAAGAGAACGAAATCCGTCGTCTGTAATCTGGAAATGTATTCCTCCAGGGTATCAATGAGATTGAGCGCAAAGCATCTGCGATAGACCGCGAACATATCTTACCTTTCACAGACCCTAAGTCTCTCTCCACAGCGATTCATAGTGACACGGGGATCCGCTCTCCTAACTTTGATGCAATCACCTGCTGACAATTATTCCCCTGCTCGGCTCCGTTTGACGCCATGGTCGGGAGATTGGACAGAGAAAGAACTGGTTCGGAAGTTCGAATGGTTCCCATTGACTCGCGCTACTTATCCGAAGCCAGGTTCTAAGCCACGCGAACCGGGATCTCGGGTACAGCACATACCTAATATGCAGTGGCTGAGAGTCTGAGATACGCAGGCAGGAGCAGGGGGCTGAAAGCGATCGAGAAATTCCTCTTGGATGCCCTTCGCGACTTCATAAATAGCAGGACGGATCGAATGCGAGTGTGCGAAGCATCAATTAGCCGGACAATCCCATGGGACTGTGTTAGTCCAGCTTGAGACCTCATCCGACCCCCCTTAACAACATATCACTTGTACTGTCGATGCATTTCTCGGCGCGGCCGTACCAACGGACCGATAGGCCTCTGGCGAACAGCTGCTTGTAATGCTCATAGATCTTAGGATGAATCTCCTCAGTATAAAAAGAAAAAACATCTATCTGCAGAAATAACCTGCCTATTGAGCCAGCATGGTGAGGATTGTCGCCTTTCGGCATAAGGCACATATGTAGGACACCGGAGTAGCCACTAAGGAAGGTTCTTGTCGAATCATCGACCACTCACCAACGGTAATTCCATAATATCAATTTAGATAAATTCCAGCGTCAACGTGAGCTTGAAGACTGACTAAACGTGTCAGGAAGCGAATAGTGCAGCCTGAAGCGAATCGGGTGGAAGTATTGCAGCAACTCACAACCAGTTGAGGCGGCTTACGGAAATAGTACCTGTATTCTGAGGAAGTCGTCCATCACGGAGTCACGAACGGAAAGCATTTTAGGGAAGGATTCATCTCGGGCGCCAGAATCCCGTTAGGGAACGAAAGTCGAGATCATCCATTGATCAACTCCGATTTGCTTCCGAGAATGAAACGCCCTAGGACCCGATGCGGCGTTTCATTGGCGGCGTCCTGCACGCGGGGCATTGACCGAATACCGCTCCAAGCTGAAAAAGCCAAAAAAATCTTGAGTCCATATCGGAGTTTATAGTAGTCGGAGGCTGAACTCGATAGACTCCACATTTGATGATGCCTTTATCTCTCAGCTCGAATGCACCCGCCACTTCAAGTGTTCCTATTCATTCGTTCGTTACCCCGCGATGGATGCCACAAATCAGCTCGGAAATCCAACAGGCTATCATGAAGCGCTCGTCTGTGCCGATCGACCCATTAAGCTTGGAGAGTGAGCGAGAGAAGAATAAACGCACAGACGGTCGTGCGCATGCAGAAATCGTGACGAGCGATCTTTGAGCTTCCACAGCCATCAATCGGATCGGATCTCAGACCTTGGAAGCTGCTGATCTCACAACGCTCATCGCATTGTCGATTCCGGTCTGAAGGATCTTAATAAGAGAATGTGAGCGAGTTGCCTATCGGCTTTCGTTCCTTCCACAAAACGATCGCGCGACATTTTCGAGCTGTTGAATCATGAGTTCGAAGAACGTGTTTGCTTTCCAAGCCAAACCTAGCATGACAGTCTGTGGAGCAGCTCGAGGAAAAACTCCGGTGAGATTGACGTTGATGTCAACAGACGTAGAGCTTATGGAGGCGAAAATCGAGCGATCACTCCCGAGGATGGAGGGATTGAGGGAGGGAACTTTATCGACTCGATTGAATGCGAATTCCATTATCTACGCAACATCGCGTGACGATTGTAGAGCAGGGGAAATCCTGTAGTGGAAGACCTGAGTAGTATTGAAAAAGTGGAAAGCGAAAAGCCCTCGTGGACAGCCGGGAGAAAGGCCTCGTTGATAAATTATTCTTCTACGGTGAGGTGAGATCGACGCCGCGCCGCCCGCGGTACCTGTTGCGACATCCTAGCAAGCTCGACACATTTGCACCGAGTTCGCTCGCGAGCAATACCGGATAAATTGCACGACATGCAGCGAAAATTGATTTTTCGACAAGATATTCGTAACCGATGGGACGTAACGAGCCGTAACCCGAGATCTCGAGCGCCATGACCCACATCGGTGCCGAGCTTTAACCCCTTAGCCATTGGGAGGTCACGTGGATAGCCTTGCCGCAGAAGTGCAGAGAGTGCGTCGATGCATCTCGTTTTCACTTATTCGTGTCAGTCAGGCTCAGCTCGACCGCGTTGACATTGGAATAGAATACTCGGAGCCGATGTTTGGCGACGCACGGAGTGAATGCGACGCTCCGTTCCGCGGCATCCGGATCTCCTTCCCTCTTGTCTACGCGGCGATGAATCCATGATGGAGCCCGTGAATGGACGATATCGCAGCGAATCGACGTAATTAAGAGGACTTTCACGTACATCCGAAGCGGAAGCCGCAGTGAAGGTGACCTCGAAGATTTCCGTTTGCGAATAGCGCGTCGTACCGAGCGCCAACAACGGAATCGCCGCAAGGACATCGTCGCCGCCGGTAGACGGAACTCGACTTGGCTCCGCCGACTAAAAATTTCTGTTCAATTCACGGCTGGCAGCGTAAATCTGTTCAGCTGTTTTCTGCGGAATCTCTGAGGAGGAGTGGACTCGCAGGAATCGTCTTTTTGTGTAAGAAGTAGGTAAAGGTTTCAACAAGGTCTCCCGTGGGCGCTCCCCAAGTTCTCATAACGCTTACCGCAGCGAATGGTTTGGCTGGCTACGGTAGGCCAAGCCAAGATGATGTCATTGCTGCGCACAAAAATATTTTCTCCGGACGGTTACTCAATTTCGAAAACCGTCGACTAAGCTTGGCTGATACAGCTTAAGCGTGCTTGATGCTTCGGGGGACTACCGATGATCGGAAGATTTTGGAGCGACAATGCATCTGGTGAAGGATGTCGATCGGGTAGTCGGGTTTCTAGGTGAATTCAGAGCCGGAGTCAAAGACTCAATCGCGTCTGAATACCGTGATACGATTGAGAAACGAGACTTTGCGAAATACCCGGCTTAGGAGCCGACATTCTCCGGACGGAGGGCTCGAGCGGTCCACAACCTGGAGTGCAGGCCAACATATCGACTCGTCGTCAAACTTGGATCCGGTGAGTGCCACCTGGCTAGTGAGCTAAATCATGCATGGAGCGGCATGCAAGTTTCACGAGCTGCGGAATTTCTCGGATCTGTGTCCTCCATCAGCGCGAAAGATCCCGCGGGAAACGAGCGTCCGACTGTTTGAGGTAAAGGCTCGATTGAGGAGAATGATTGAAATATTCCGAATCATTCACGAGGCGCGACTGATCCCGGACTCGTACGTGGGTTGTTCGCTGCTTGTGTGCGAACGTATTTGCGCTGAACCTGTCGAGCTCAGCTTTCCCAAGGTTGGATTTGCAATACAGCTGCACAAGGCCACACGTGACGTCATGGAGGTAGCGAGCGACCAAGCCCGCTTGCGAACTCGACTGCCTCCGTGCGCGGCCCGTGGATGGGGGCGATGGGGGCGGGCTGAGCGAGGAAGGAAAGTTACGCAGTTCGGTGGTCCTCTCCACCGAGCTAGACTTTCGCTGGAAAGCTCGACTCTGTGAACGAGCCGAAAGGATCTCTAAAACCGATGCTGCGAACGAGCTCGAACCCAGCACCCTCGCAGAATCGAAACCGCGGCTCTCCTCGGGCTGGAGCTGGAGACTTGTGGCTTTCTCCTCCACAGTTCCCCGTTCGGCTTCTCTCCACAGCGTCGTCGAAGTACGCGGGCGTGCGGAACTGACTTCATGACTCCCTCACCGGGGGCCTGTGTTCAACGGGGCTTTTCGTCCCCTTACTATTTCGATCCAGAGACAAGGACAAGGAACTGTCCGCGTTGGCGGATTCGCGAGAGATCGCAAACGGGGGAGAGAAGAACTTCCCCGAGCATCTGAGTGTCCACGCGCCTCTGGGTGGAATATCGCCAGAACGACTTCCACAGCTGGTAGATACGAGCCGCTGAAGGTCCTTCAACTTTTGCGACCACATGAAATTCGATCCGGTACGAGTGAATAGGCTTGCTGAAAGAGTCGAGATGCTTATCGGAGATTCGAAAATCTGGGACTCGTGTTTACAGGCAGTCCGCCGAGCGGAGAGCTGTCTTCCATTAGAGGATGCGTTTTCGAGGCCTTGGGAGCGCTGGAAACCCATGCTGAATGGCACCTTTCTTCAAAAAAAATAAAGACTAGGAAATTCGGAGAGGAATTACCAACTCGAAGCTTCCGCCTTGATGAGAGCCCACACCCCACCGGAGCCTGTCGATGGGATTGAAGTTCATCGTTGCAGGCAGCTACGAGCCTTCGGTTCTAGGAAGTAAGACGGCCGGCCAAATCAGTTGTTCATGCGGGGGGGGAGCTTTCCCATGGTATCCGCACGGTTTCTAGGCCGAGCCGGGGAGGGTTTGTGGAGTGAATTCAATCATTGAAACGATGGATGGACGGATATGTAGAGCACACACCAGGTCCTGAGCACATAGATGGTCTACGAGATCAGGCCTGAAGGATGGGAGCTTTTCGAAGGTGATGACGTGGGGGGAAGTGGTGAAAACATTTATTTCGTAAGAAACCGAGCTAGGTATAGGAGGAGCTCACTGATGGGATGGTGTATCGATGATTATTCCAGTGATTCGACTGACTTGGGCGAAACTGCACATGTCGCTTAAGGGAAATATTCCGAGATTCCAATTGCTGGGATCTCAATGGTCCTTACCGTGGGAAGAAGCAAGATCTCCCATGGCGAGGAATCGGAGAACATTTCACCCCGGCTCGGGGTCACACATCGCTACGCAGTGCTAATGGGGGTTCTTTTCACGGGCGGTTCTCCAAACTTCTCACGGGGACTACCCGATGGTCAAGAATCGTGGTCGTTCGGACCCCGTTCGCGCAAGATAGACATTCCTACACAGACGAACAGAGAAGCCCTGTCGCTCGCTTGGAGTGACTCTATTCTAGACTTCCGAAAAATCACGACGACTGATCTTGAATATGAGGCGCCCTGATAGAGTGTTATTGACTGTGTTAATGCAACCATATTCTTGCTCATCGATCCGACACTGTTTACTCCTGGCACAACCGGAATCTTCGCTTTCCGTGTTTCGTCGACCATCGGACTCACTCACTGGATCTGAGTTTTTCCCTGCACAAAATCGTAATATATCGATCGGCGAACTCTTGTTGAATTCTTCTGCAAAGCCCGAGGTCGCTCGGGCTGACGACGCCTAAGGCAGCATTTTCAGGAACCATGTCGTCTTTGTTGGTCGGAACATGGCCCCCGACCAAGATCGTGGACGCTACGAAAAAGTCCCCCGAGCTCTCCGTAAGTGAGGACATCAGTCGTTTAAGTGGGTCACCAGCCTCGAACGAGGTCACAACTTGCCACTCGGTCATTGGCACACTCAGGGCTCACGGGGGCGCCTTGTGTCGGAATCGTCTCAGAGGGCCTTGACATCCTTGCCACTGGCGATCGAAGGAACTCCAACTCGGCCAACTGTTGTCCCCACCACCGAGCGAAAACGAGTGGTATTCACCGTATCGCTTCCCTCTGCGATGATTGAGAACAATTCGTGTTGCCTGATCTCCAATCCCATGGTCATGACGATCCTTCTCCATCCCAGATGGAGGAAAGGAGCTGAAGATCGCAGCTCTCTACCTCGAACATGGGCCATGTTTCAGAACGAATCTCCCTCTAACAGCAGCCGAGCCCGAGGAATCCATAATATAGGGCTCACGGCTTCCGATTCCGAGGAGTGAAAATGGCGAGAATATTGAATTTCCCGGTTGTTGATCGACGAAAGCAGCGTACGACGTCCTCCGAGTCGGTCTGCGCCGACAAAACCCGAATCCAAGAATCGAGGGGGTTTAGCTTCTTAAGGTCTTCCGGGGGCGGACATGTCGATGCGAGTGTTTTTGTCGAATATGACGGAATAGAGATTTCCGAATGAGAGGAATTCCAGAGCAGCCACACGATACGCTTGTTTTGAACGTTGAGTCATACAGGCGCGCGGCACGGATCTTTCGAACGGCAAGCGACGACGCCAGAGAGCAGCCAGTATCAGGTATCCGCGCTCGTCTATTTGATTCCGAATGCGCGCGAAAACAGAGATCCTCGGAGAGTTCTAGAAGGCGGCCGAAGGAGTCCGATCTGGCTGAACAGCTCTGCGTCACCCGAGAGACATTGACCATTGTGTGTTGCTCTGCAGTGAGTTCTCTGCGATAGCTCTGGCCGAATGAGCTCGCGTCAACAGGAGAAGGGCGCTCTTCTGCGCCTCGTGTCAAGCTGCGGAAGCAAGATCATTCCGATTCGTCTGACAAGATCGATTGAGACATTATTGTTTGAAAAAAAACTTATGGCCCACACAGGGATCGAACCTATGACCTTCGCGTTATTAGCACGACGCTCTAACCGACTGAGCTAGTGGGCCTGGAATACCGGGCGATGATCTCAAAGTCCGGAAGGGAGCTTCCACCAGCGAAGTCCATGATGGGATCCCTAGACTCGGGCGCACTCGAGAAAAACCCTCGTCGAGAATCGGAACACGAACCATGCTCAATCGCCGTTTAGCCCTCCCCTCGGAATGTGACTTTTGGGAGTTTTTCCTCCTTGTTTCTGTGTCCGATCGAGCAGGGCCTCCTTTCAATGGATCGATGGAATTGAGTTCTCGCGATTCCTCGTCCTGAAGCTTCAAGTGAACTCCAGCGAGTCCTGGGGATTAAAAGTTCCAAAATACCCTCGAAACCACTCAGAGGGGAATTTCGTGAATGTCTGCTCCCTCGCGAATCGGTCGCCAGGCTCTCGGAGATTGCGGAGCCATTCAATGAGATTCCCAACTGCGTAGGGACCCGTGGTTCATGGCGTTCGGCTAGAATATCACTGACTGAGCGTGCTCTTTACTTCCCAGAACTTCCCAATCGAAGGACAGCTGTCTCGTTTCTCTCTCGCCCAAAGCCCTCCGGCGGGTGTACTCCTCGAGTCCCTTCACTCCAAGATCATGCTATGCCGTATAAACATTTATACTACTCTCGTATTCCAATAATTGCACAATCGAAGAAATCACGGGACGACGCACGCGCGGCAGATGAGCAGCTTAGAAAATATTTAGAGAGCAATCGACCAAGTTCGCAAACTGAATTATGCTTGGTTCGAAAGAGAGGAAAGCTTCCAGGGACTGCTGAGAGGGAAGACCAGATCGACCTTGAAAAGCCTGGCTGCCTAGCAGGCTGCCGCACTCTGGCTGTACACATGAAGAAGTTTCAAGGTCGCCTGTTTCCCACTTCGTCCTCCCGGCTCTCCTGAAATAACGTCACGCTCCGGGTATCAGAGATACGGGCTGCGCGTGGAATAGGGCGAAAGAATCATTTTAGATCGGAACGCTCCGGGGGCTTACTCCGCAACACGCACCAGGAGGATTCCATGATGGACCACCGTAGCGATAGTTTGCGGCAACCCCTCTGAAGGGATATCTCCTCGAAGATTTCGATGTCCTCCGGACCAGCATCCCGTTGAATTCGAGTGCGGGAGGATGAGAGGGCAAGACTCGGAGCGTAAATGGAGCGTTGAATATCGTTTTCAAAAATTCTCGGAAATCGTCACGGCCGAGGACGCGTTAGAGTTACCAAACTATCAGGGGATCGCTTGCGACACAGTAACCAAGGGATTAGCGAGCAGCGAGAATAGCCCATCCGCCCTCTTATCATCTCCTCTGGTTTAATCGATATCTCGGTTGCTTGACAACGACGTCTCTCCCCCGGGAGAATAGACTCGATAACCGAGGTGTACTGGTTCATGGTTAGCGAAATTCCAGGTTCCTCTACAGCTGGAAACAATTACGTATCCGTCGTGATAGCTCGGTACCGCGTTAAAGCTCGCTATCAGTGAGCGATGCCTCTACGGCGGTCTTTGACCAGACGGCCGCTGGCCCGCGGAGAGCAAGCCGACCTTGAAAGATGTTCCTACATCCTGTCAGGCTAGACTGGAATCGTTTACCGGTCCATCAAGCCTGTTGGAAGTTCCGACGTACTTCGGAGTCTTTCATTTTTCAACGACAGTTTGAGAGCGGTGGTGCGGCACGAAGGAATCTTAACGTGATATCACGATGTTCTGCTCGGAGCAGAATGACAGCTCGCTCCCCGAGCGGCCGTATGCGAGACCTGCCCTACAAAAAAGTCTCGGCGGAACTCTCGAGGTTTGCTGGGAATTTTCGCGTGGAATAAAATAACTATGCGAGCAGCAATATCACAATCATGGATCATGGAATCCGATGAATCGCAGAATCCCAGTCGATGAGTCAGGAGAATTTCTCCTATCAGCACCGCGGTCGGCAGAGCGGAGGGAAGTAGGAGCTGGGGAGTTCTATGTTACTCGAATGGGGCGCATCTGATCTGGCTCGATGAATTATTATTGTTGAAATCGCCATTCAGGTCATGTGTTCGAGAATTATACCTCACGGGTACAGCGAGGCATCGTCGAGTTCATCCCTGCAGCGCGCGCCGCGGATCATGAACTTCGATCCACTCTCGAGCGATCTCGCTCCCAAGCTTAGGTATCTCGGCCGCGCCGTGCCGACCGATCATGTCGTGCGGAGAACTCAATCTGCGTACGTGGGACGATGAATAATTATCGGAGAAGGGTCGGGTTCAACCAATCCCTTTATTATTATTTCCAGGAGACTGGACCCCCTGTTACGAAACGGATCCTACTCCATGACGATCGGTTATTTGTTTCCGTCGGTTAGATGTCAGAGAACCTTGCGAGGAACGATTCTGTGGAGAGAAGCATGCGGAACGGCTAGCGCATCCCGCGAAGCACTGAGACCCCAGTAGCTAGCGGGATACCTGTGTATTCTAATTCTCCTCCTTTTTTGTCGGGAAAAGCCGTGTTCAGGACCGATTCCCGCGGTGACCGAGTCAGGAAGATGGCAAGGCATCATATCCGCAGAAGCAGACGCCTCCCCGCGATTCAGTGAGCCACGAGGAAGGAGGGAGGAGCTGAAGGACCGGCGGTGATAATCTCCATGCTCTGCGATCCCGTCTCGAGGCGCTTCCGGCGCGGCGTCCAGTTGCGTAACCAGATATCGCTATGGAGCATGACACCAAGAATACGGGATCATCATAACCGCACAACAAAGAGCTTCCGCATGGATTCTGATTGTCGATATTATGAAACGCTTCTGCTTTGAAGTAGGTATATAGTATAGCGGGGCACCGAAATAGCAAGACGTCAATCGACGTATCATGCTCGATTGCTCGCTATCGGTAGAACTCCCACGACCGAAAAGTCGAAGAAACAGCCTTCAGAGAGAGCGGAGGATGCGTCAAGAAGATTAGGAAAATCTCGGAGATTATTCTGGAGCGTTCGCGAAGTCATGGAAACCGAGTCTTCAGAATGGGATAACTTGCAATCTGAGCCGCGGGTACTTGAACGCCAGAGAGAAGAGCAGAATAAGACCGTCCGCGCGAGACAGCGAGAGAGGCTTCCCACGAACCCTTAGAGCGGCGCACTCACTATTTCGATCGAGCAACATGAAATGATGACATTCAGATGTCACGCCACGACCGCAATTGCGTCCGGCTCGTGTCGAGCTTCAAGGTCCCCTGGAGATCGGGAGTTCCAAATCCAAGAGGATAATGGCACCTTCTTTCGCTGTCACCGTCGCATGACGCAAATCCGTAGCGCGAAGTAAACTAATCATTCGGACAGAGATCGTTGCAGGTGGTGGTAGGGCGGCGGCTGTAACAGCGGCCGTCTACTTGACCGACCGAACTACCGAACGACCGACCGGAGCGATCGTCGAGGGAACGGGACAAGCGTGCCTACATCGTCAGCACGCAAACTCGTACGTTACGAGCTTACATAACTAACTTCGTCTGGAAGTTGAACAGGTTCAGACGTCAGTGGGTTTCTAAATTTAGATTTTCAGATTTGCGTACGTGAGTTCGAGTTTGTTCCGACATATTGCGGATCGGAAACGGTCACGACGGCGACGCCTCCGCCACGCGTTCGGCGGACCTCCACGAGTTTCCTGTAAGGGTTCACCTCTGCGACCGTGGTCGAAGTACATATGAGGTCATTGGACTTTTGGGAGTTCTTCGGAATTCGCGGAGATTCGTCTATTCCTGATCGGTGATCCATTGCTCCAATGGCGTCGGACGTGCTCCGTATATTCGACGTGTCTACTGCGACGCGATTCGATTCCCCTCGCCAGAGATTGGCCCTCTTCGATGGTCTGAGAGATCCGTCGACGGATCGAAGAATGTTGACCTCCCATGCTAATGCAAGACAATATTTGAGAGATTCCGAGAGTACGGGCAGGCGCTCGTCTGACGCCATACATCCTAGTCAGGCAGGACGTCTGCGAACGCAGCCAGAGCAACGATTTCAAGAGGGTGTATATATTCCGAGCACAGCCTTGGAGCAGCCGGCGATGGATTCGTCAGCACGTGGCTCCCGGTCAAGCGGCAATAAGTTACCTTTGGTATCCGAAATTGTTCGATATCTCCCGAAGTCGGAACGTCATCGCAGGAACACTGCTTCGACTGAATTCGCTCCGAAATAGTCGAAGCGGTTCTGTTGACGACGATTACGAATCGCCGTCAGGAACACCGCGATATAACCGCAAGGTCGCCCCAATAATGCCACGCTTACAAGATAATTATTAATAATTCTATTCGCCGTTCGGTTGCTCTTTATCCGACAACGAAACACGTGCAAACGACACCATTGCTTCCGTTGAGATTGTCATTGAATAGGCAAATGTCGAATAAACAGTTTCGATTGCATACAGCGGCCTGGGATGCGCATGAAGGCTTTCAAGAGAAGATATATGGATTACATCATCACAAAGTCCGTTTCACACGATAACATTCTTGACATCTCAGGCGGAAACTCGACGCGACCAAGTGCTACGAGTTTCCGATTGCCCTCTATGAGACGCCAGAATTATTGCCACGTGTTTTCCGAAAATTTCTCGACATTCCTTGCCGACTGATCGCGAACGGTCCCGTCCCCGAGCAGGTATTTCCTATGCCTTCGAGGAAGTGAAGTCTCAGTTTCTCGAACTCGCTTCCCTGAGAATCGGACGCTGGAAATGCTCTCCCTCTACAATTCTGAATACCAGGGCGAGTCTACCGGTTGGCCAATCGAGTGACGACGCGGAGGCGCGATACGTCTTCACTTCACGATTGTCTCGAGTTTCCGGTGTCTCTTATTGATGGACGACCTTCGAATCACCACTGTCTCCCTCCGAATGGAGGCCCGCTACCGACTCATGAAGAACAGTGAGCAGCGATTAAGTTCCTATATCGTGACCTGAAGGACATTTTTTTCTTTTTCGATAAGACATGCCGCGGCCACTGCTGTTGTTCCATGAGCAGTGCGAGATATTCCAACTATTCTGGGCAGGCGACGAGGGTCGCGCGGGCGAGCAGACGGTAAAGAAGTCACTTAGTCAGTCAGTCAGGCAGGCAGGCCGTTCACACTGGCAACCCGACCTTCCCAGTTCACTGTCAGGGCTGTTCCGAGGGCATCGCTACTCAGCTCACCCTACCTCACGTAGGCGGTCAGGCAGTGAGTCGGAATCACGTCCATGGGTATCTTGAATAAATGTTCACAGTTTCATGATTAGGTACCGGAATACGTCATCCGCATTCGATCTAATTGGACAACAGTTGTTGATGGGATTCAGTGGCGTAAAAAGGCTATGACGTCCCATCGAGAATGATCTCAAAGCTTCGGGATCGTGAGCTCCATGCATTGGCCATGGTCGTGTATGGTGGTTTTTCGTCAGAAAAAATCCTCAAGCTGTGGACGAGCGCAGCCGTAGACGAGCCGCGGAGTCGAATAGCCGAACACGGAGCAAATGTGACGTCGATTTCCTGTTTGTTGGACGAGCTTCGATATGCGCGTGAGTGACTTCCCGGTGCTGGATCGGGAGAGGACGGTTCCTATTACCCCTCAGACTCTGACCCTTGTCGGTGTTCCACAGGTAATCGGAACGTCGGCGTTGCTTGCTGAGGTTCCTAGCTGAGTGATTCCGATCCGAGCCTAGTGCTTCGTGGTATCAATCAAAATCCTCCATTTGGCGAGGCGGAGCAAGCAGCTCGATGGGAAGGATTCCATCCTTGCGTGTTGCAGAGGGCCAGAGGAGGGAAATCAGCCTTTAGAATTTTCCCAACAATCACCGACGACGCATAGTGTACGGCTCTTTGTTTACAACTTTGCACTTCGTCTAATGGGCGAAAGTCCGTCGTTCACGGATTGGATTCGAACAACAACAGCACCGGCGACGGTCGCGCGGCGTCGACGGAAAGGAAAAAAACATGAACTCGTGTGCATCGAATAATCGCAGTTCGCAGCCATTGCGTTCCAAGGGTGTAGAGTGTAGAGGATCCGAGCCCAAGGTTGCGACCTTGAAATCTTGTGACGTTCTGGCTGACAGCTAAGGCAGCCGGCTCGCTGGCCGGCCGCTGCGACGGCCGGCAGGCAAACGGCCCGACGGGCATTCATCCATCCCTTAGGGAAGGTATCAGGTGCTCATTTGCTTGCGGGCTGCTGTTGTTGTTTCGCTGACGTCGCCGGCGACATGAGCGTCAGGAGAATTGTCGCTTGCAGAGATCGTAATCTGCCGATGTTTCGTCGCAAAATCGAGCCTTGGAAAATGCTCTTCTTATCTACTCACGGCGCTCTTCAGTCTCCGGGAGCTTGTCGGGCATTTTGATGATTCGCATCGGAAAGAACAAGTGTCAATTCCTGAGGATTTGTCGCGAGTGTTTTTGTTAACTGTTTCGCCGCTGCTCCGAGGGTTCCACTAAATTCCTGCGTCGCCGTCCCGTATTGATTAGGTCATCATGATCGTTGTTCCTGTCGTCTAAGTTGAAGCTCAGTAATAGCGGCATTCCGATGTCGAGAGCTCGGGAAAAAATATCGAACTTGACCGATCGCCGCACATTTCAATAAAATATATTTCAGCACACTTAGCATGGCAATGAAAAGTTATCATCATTATTATTATGGCCCGGCAATAAAACGAGTTAGCCGGGTACTTCCCGAGTCTGAATTTCCCCAACGGACCGCAGACAGACGTCTGCGCAGACGGAGACGACTCTCAGTGGCAACAGACGTGAGACTGAGGACGACAACGATAACCTCGAACGCATAATACCCAGCGGTCGGCCCCACATCCTGTCTGACCCAGTCCATTTGCGTACGAAGCATTCATTAGAGTTAGGGCAGCACTTAAAATCTTCTCCGTCAATAGATTGAAAGTACCCGTACGTGTACGTATCTGACTTCGCGTCAATGCGGACCTTGGAGCTCGCGGAAACCGCCGGGGATCGTAGGCGAATCGTATTTTCCCTCTTCATCGATCCATTGATCCACCGATGCTTCGGTATCATTCGATAAGATGCGATTCGAGACTTTACTCTGGGATTCACCACATGACGTCATCGGCTCTGGAGGCGAGGTTAGGCCTCGAGAAGCTGAGGATTATCCTCCTCGGTGACCGCAGCCTTTGAAGCGCATGAGCGATTCGACAAGTAGAAAATAGAAGATCATTCCATGTTTCCGCTTTTACCGAACCCAGTCGCATTCAATCATCCAATGACCTCCCTGGCGTCCTTGACTTTGACCGCGCAAGCTAGAAGCGCCGCGCCGGTTTGTTACCGCTTCCTGGTGCGAGCGACAGTCAGCAACCAATTTGTGTTCTTCAGTACGGGAGCTCTTCCTTAGAGTGCGTAGGCACTTCTCCAGGGTGTCGAAAGTTCAAAGCGCGTTCCACCCTTGTTTTGACGCGCTTCTCAATTAAAAAGGAGCGTAAGCGTCGGTCTCCGCCTAGCCGGCTTCGATTCCTTCCGACCGCTCAGACCTCTGCCGGTTCGAGTCCGACTGAACCGGTGCTCCGGAACGAGGGGCGAGAAACGACAAAAACTGCCCCGACACTCTGTGGTCGGCTGGCGGGCAAGCAGTTATAGCAGAAGCAGGATGTTATTCAAACGTCTCAAGGCCGGTTCCCTAAATGTCGAGTGAGTGAGCGAGCGAGCGGTGAACTTAGAATCGCACTTGGCGGATTCGACTCAAAAGCACGTAGCGGTGTGCATCAGATTTCGTCACGGAACCGCACACAGACGCGAATTACCACACAGACCTTCGACGAGTATCGACGGAGAGCAAAAGCCGCTACCGATTTTTTTGATCGCCCACCGATCATTTACAGTCCGAGTGAGTCATCCGATTCGATGAAAGCTTTGCATAAATGACGAATTCCTTCAGAAAACCTAATCGAGCTTTGGGATCAGGGGCTACTAGCTCGTAGAAGAGATCGGCTCTAACAGATTTCATCCGGGAACTCTGAAGCATTGAGTAGGTATTCCAGGATCCAGGCATTATGCGTACATATGTGAGCGTCACGTGGCCTCGGCCGTCGTAGACTCAGAGATAGACCGAGAGACAGCGAGTGGTCAGACAATAACGGCTCGAAATTTGAGGAGACATTGTGTTAGACGTATACGCCGTAGACCCTCGGCTCACTCCCGCTCCTCTCATAGCTGGTGGACTGATATACTACAAACTACATCATACGTGGGCATGTTGCTGCGGCGCATTTTCCCAGTGCTACGTCGAGGGCTCTCGCTCTCACCGCGAGGATGCTCCAGTCGTATTTTTTTCCCCACATGTCGATCACTTGACTGCGAAGGGGAAAACATAATTGTCCTTGAAATTCGAATATTGTGAGTTAGGTGGATCGGCTCCAATGTACAGGCCGTGCTCTGCTCGACACTGTATCCGGCCGCTTCCGACGCCAAGCGCTCATGTTTTCTAATAGGAATCTCCGATGGACAGCCGGAGACTCCGACTGACGGACGAACGATTCCGGCGATCGAGCCGTCGGTGACAGAATGTATGAGTGTACAGCGACAAACCCGTATCCTCGAACGGCGCAGGCGACCAGCCTGCCCGCCAGCTCATTCGAAGCATCAGTTAAAGCCGCGTCAAGCCAAGCGCAGCTACCGTTTCTGTCCGCCGTCCGAGTATTTGTAGTTCAATGCCAGGGTTGCGCGACTTGTTTTCGCGGCCAAGGATTTGTTCGGGGAAAGTCGGGAATTCGTCTCCAACTTCCGCTAAACGGAAGCGAAGGAGAGACGGAGAATTCGTCATAGAGCCAACAACGCAAACGCTTACGATAACACAATTCCGACGATCAAGCGACGCTCGTAGTCAACGGATGTATCAAAGGATTTGGTGAATTTCCAGGAATTCGAGTCTGCTATGAAACCACGCGATCCGAGTCAGGATTCGACCGGCGCCCATATCCCCGGTCAAAGAGCTAACGGAGATTACGAAAGCGCGCGGAGCCTTGCATCCTAGCAGTGGTGCATTCCGAGGTGCCTAACGGGATTGGAACCTTTCCCCAAAAGCCGAAAGTAGGCCACCTAGTTCTGGAGGACGAATGACGAGAGCTAGGAACGGAACGGCTCGCCTAGCTGCAGAGGTGAATATCATGAGAACAGAAGTTCGACCTAGGGACGGAAGTTTGAAGCGGCCGGCTCGCTTGCTGGATAGCCCGCTTTCTGTCTGTCTCCCCGACTTCCGGAAAAGGAGCCGAGCGGAGGAACGAATGAACGAGAGAATGTGTGCCTGCCGGCCTGTCGGTCGGTCAGACGTTCACGATTTACACCGCATTCGACGCATAGATCGTGACAGTCGACTGTCTGCTCGCTTCTCCGGGCTGTCTTCTGGGACATTAACACATTGATACCTGAATATTAGCTGCAGAAATTTTTATTTCATTCGAGTATTCTCTCTTCGATATGAAGCTTCAGGGAATCTTCCATTGCAACCTCTGGGGGATTTCAAGGATAATTCCCGAAAGTACCGCCGAAATATCCGCGGTGTTCCCGCGCGGGGGGAAACTCGAAGTCTGAATGATCCGTGAGCGAGAGGCCTTATTGCGTTTATCCGAGCTACCATACTTATTATTCTGGTAGACATATCTTTGAAAACCAGAAAAATATCCCAAGGGTCTCTAGAGAGCATAGTGCGTCTCGGAGATGCTGGCAGAACTTAACGGATCAGCGAATGTCCAACCCGACGTGCGGATACACGAGCAGACGGTCCAACAGACCGAGGGATCGACTCACGGCCAAACACAAGGACGTAGGCGACCGGAATGATTAGTTGGCATTCGGTGCATACTTTTCACACTGGCTAGAAACGCTTTCTTGCATTTTGCTTCCAAGGCTTCTCGCCGCGACTTGAAACTAATTTTCCGTGTTCTCGGATGTATCTTTCCGTTTCCTCACGACTTTCCTCGCTGTCGAACGGTGTCCTTTGTATCCGTTTCGCGGCTTCGTGGATGCCAGACAGTATCTCCAGGCTCCGCGGCAAGCTTCTCTTGGGTACATACTTGCTTCCAGCTCCCCACGCGATCTGACTAGTCAACATCGTTCCACGACGTCAATCAGGGGCGATTCGAGGAATAAAAAATGAGTTCTCAGCCGATACGGTCCCCCTCCCCTAACCCAGTGCGGGGTATCTAGAACGATCCGTGGTCCGAATTTGAATCCCTCAAAATCGATATTTGATACTGAACAGTTTCATCCGTACGAAAACACATGTCATCCCTCGAATAAAGATTCCGAGAGCTTAGGCAAATGCAGGAACAATCGTTGAGGCCACCTTGACACAATTTAGTCCCTTCACCAAGGCTCTCTGAGAAATAACTATCCTCAATAAGCTGATAAATGTATCGATTCGTCGGCTTTACTCCCCTGCACGAGACCGATACCTCATGCGAGATTCGAAAACAGAGAATAACGAGCCCGACAAGCTCCGTACGCAATCGTGGTAGCCATCTGAATGCCGTTCGATCAGGAGATCGCTGAAATTCAAAGACAGTTCAAGATTCGAGAGCTGCACGCTCGACATGGAACTGTTCCGTGGAACCCCAGAACGCTTTCCGTAAGCGTTGCGGAGCCCAGAGACCAGTGTCGCAGTGATTGACAAACACCGGGCGTCGGATCGCCCACGACAGTCGGATGATCTGAGTGTCTCACTCAGAGCAAACCGAGAGGAAAGCGGAAATCGGGAGGCTTAGAATCCTCGATTCTTTGGATCGCAGAAAGCTCAGTTTACGATGAGACAAGACAGCGGATGCGATCCCGATGAGGTTTGACGGGAGAATGAGACTCTTCTAGCCTTCCATTGCCTTGGTCTGACGTCAACTTCGGTCTCCTCGGGTGTCATTTGAGCTTTGACCAGCCAGGAACCCTTCTGGTCTCTAAGCCTTGCCGGGGCTGCGAGTCCCCGTGGCCATTCACTGGAACCTCCAACGCAAGCGATGATTACCCACACCGAGAATTGGTCGGCGCAACCTGCACCGTACCAAATTCTCAATCGAATCGAACTTTCGATCGCCCTAACTAAGGCTTCGGAGAAATCGTCGTTCGCCGAGCTTGAACCTCGAATTCTACATGGATCGGGATCCCGCACAGTGGATCCGCTCTTTTTACGGAACATTCACGGATAGGAATCGCGAACTTGAGGAGAACTTCGGTCGGTCATATTGACGTCGATGCCGCTGTGCAAGTGTTCAGCGAGGTGACATTGAATGTTTTGCAATGGCAGCCGCGGCGGACATGGAGCAGTAAAAACGTTGCTCATCCGTCCGCTTCCGATAATGAGAATATCAAGTTTGACAGTCCATCGCGCAACCTCAACAGTTGAGTGCCCGAGGCCATGCGCTGCATGGCTCGTGAAAGCGATCGACGTCGCCGTCAGAAGGAAGGTTTCAGACCGTAAAGAAGCACAAAGCTCGATTTTGGTATCGCTCAGAGACTGCGAGGATCAGCGGTATTCTTCTGGACAAGCTTACGATTTTCATGTCGGATGAACCTCTCCGAATGATTTGCCGCATGTCCCCCGCTCCGTGGACAGCAGGATAGCAGGAAAGAGAATTGGGAAAAATGCACGAGCCCACTGACACCATGCGAAGGCGATGAAGATTGAGCTGCTCGAAAGTCGAGTTTGGGATACAAATGACCCCGACGTTGGAAATTCCGACGCTTTGCTCTTTCGGGTTGTGTGACTCAATCAAAGCCCCGTAGACTATCCAGACAGACGTCTGTCGAGTCTTGTGCACCTACAAGACTTGAGTACTCTTGCCAAGAGAGCAATCGACCCTGAAGCCCAGAGCTGGCCTTGGCCTCCGTAGAAGGATTACCGTGACGTTTGCCTCGACTTGCTGAGTCGCGAACGAGACGCTCGATGTCGCTCGCCGCATGCTGAGACTTGAGGTCGCTCTGGAACCGAGAATCAGGCAGCAGCACCGGATAGCAGTTTCAAATTCGAACAGACGAGCTCAGCCATTGGACGAGCCGGCCCACGTGCCGGCGTAACGCCGAGCCAGAAGTGACTCGACGACCCGACGGGAAAATTATTTCTCTCGGACGCCCTCGAATTCGCCAGTGTTCTTCGAATGCTCGCGAGGAGGAAGCGAATTAGTGTCCAGAATTGGATTCCAATCTTGACTTTACGTCTGCATCAGGTCGGACTGCCAGGAGCTGCCTGTGATTTTTTCGAGCTCACCGTGAGTGGGTTCCCGGTGTCGAATTCTCAGCGGTCGAAAGATCGCCAGAAATGTCGAATAATTCCGACGAGATTTCTAAACTCGACAGCGGCGAGCTAAGAATGTCGGTGCACAAGAGAAATGACTCACTAAGTCGTCAAGGCTGTCTCGATATCCGCGCAGATTAGAATATTCGAGTGACCGACCGAGCAACTGATTCTCCGAAACGAGCGAGCAAGACGGCCAACAGTAGGAGGTAACTGTTGAAAGGCCACGCCGCGCCGTCCGGTCGGTGCCTCGCTCCGATTCCAGATGTTCTCATTCGGGGAAATTCTCTCCAATGATGCATCATCGAAGCTCACTTTAATTTCATTTATTTACCTTCGGGGAAGAAACGGACGAGCAACCTGATGCCCCCCTTTCCCCCATCCCACCGAGATGTGATCAGCTCAGGAAAGGGATCGACTGAACTTTCTATATCGTCGATCGCCAGCAACTGACCTCTTCCGCATTGCGAATGCCTTCCGTCCAGCGTGCCGAGGCCAATGTAAGGCCCATCGTCTCGTGGTCTGCCCTTTTTCTCGTATCCTTGTCTGAATGAGTAGCCGTCCCCGCCACATACCGTGGAGGTCGACGGCGGGGATCGCAAGTTCCCAATACTATAGTCCCACTCAGTCAACGGTAAACACTGCCCCCCATTCACGAGAAACCGAGAGTGTGCGGTTTCTGAGCGTAAGATTTTCGCGGCTGTCTTTCTGTCTTCAGCTCTGGGATCGGAGAGCGACAAGAAATCAACGGAACCCATGCCCTCCTTGAAAACACACGGAGAATACGTCTCGCCATCATGTCATACGCGGGTTTCGGGCCGAGATCATCACAAGCGAAAAAAGACACCAACACGAGAAGGGATGACTTCGGGAAGGAGCTTCACGAAGCTAGCCACTCTCCAAGTTCTGGGGAGATCCGATATTGAACTCCTTCGGGATTCCGAGCGCGCAACCCTCTGAAATTTTATAAAGTCCCATTCCCGTCCTGAATTTCCTCCTTTGTCCCCGACGATGAAATGTTCCCTCTCCACGAATCTGTAGCGAGATTAAGGCCGCGACCTCGATTAACCTACGATCGCTCAGAGCGAGTTCCTGGCTCGGGATCTCTCAGTCAGACGGCCATTGGCTGCTCCTGGATGATGGATGCTCAGGTTGATATCAGGGAGGATGGAAGGCAATCGGCAGTGGGCACAGAACAATCTCTGTCGAGGGCAGCTGTGAGTGTCACACTCCGTGCGTGATTACCGGCGTTCATCGGCTTCTCCCTAGCTCAGCCGAAAAATTTTATTCGATCTGTGAGGACGGCGAAGTGACACGTAATTCCCGGTCGATAATCCGGAAGATGGGACAACATGCTAATCAGGGCTCTTGGGGACTGTGGCCGCTTGGAGGGGCTCGGCTCCGGCTTATATGTATTTTAGCTGGAAGAAGGATGCCGGAATGGAGATCCATGCGATCCAGTCAGATTGAGGTACTTCGCGACTTCGTTGAACCTATTCTGATCATTGATGGAATTTCTCGGAGGGCGGAAGGTTTTTCTGTCTAGCGGAAAGAAAAAGATTCGGATTCGGTTCAATATCTCCCTTGGATTGTTTTTCCTTTTATTTTCTCTAAGGATTCCGTCTTCGAACTCGTCGCTTTGTTCTCCTTAAAACTTTCTCCACTCCATCAATCACGATCTCCATACAACATTACCATAGAGCTCACATATTTGATTTGGTTTCGCCTTTCGAAATTGAGTTTCTCAAGGGTGATTTGGGTCTGTTGAATTCGGGATGAGAATCGACGTCCCTTCCGGATGTAGCAAGAGACATGCTCAAGGTTCATATAATTATATATACAGTGGATCGCCAACTTGACATTGATGCACGAGCATCACAATAACGCAACTTATGGCTACGTTGTTTGCTGATCGACGTTTGTCTTTCGAGAGGTATGGTACACTGGTTCTGAGATACAATATCTTATGGTACAATTCCAATCGAGCGCCTCGAGATCGCGGCTCTCGACCACCGGAGGGACCAAACCGCCGTTTTTTTTTTACAAGAGCACACGAGCCGCAACGTTGTGTGGACCCGAGGAGACGCTCGCGCTCGTCGAGTCCACTATCCCGCGTCCGACTGTCGTGCCGATTGAAAAGGCGCGGTCTGCCCGTGAGAAAGGAAAAGAAGAGCGTTCGACGGAGTCTGACTCTAGTTCGCCGTGAGCCTCTACTTAATACATAGTTATTCTCTCCCTTGATCTATTGATTGGTTCTATTATAATACAATGCTCGATGAAACTGCCTTTCTATTTGTCCACAATTTTGCTTAGGTTTATGGTTGTCGTAGATATAAATAATAATTATCGATGAAAGTCAACAGGGGATGACGTCGACCAACATCAACACATGATGCTTCTTGCAATTGCGAAAGGACGCCCAACAGAAAGCCACCGCCGTCGTCGACTGGCGCTAAACGAAGATCAACCCGTATACTGTACAAGAGTTTGTTCGTCGAAGAGTGTTTTCTTTTGTCTGGATGATGTTGTTGACGATGATGATAATAATAATTATCAATTGGACACCACGACAGGTGGAAATACGCGAATCCGCTCGATGGGGATCGCCTTCATTCCACCGTTCGTTTGTCCGATCGCCTGCCCGCCTGCCCACCTGCCAGCCTGCCCGCCATGTTCCGCTTACTCTGCCAAGCTACCACTTGTTGAGAACTCGATTTACTGTGGGTTTTCGTTTGCTCGGATTCCGGTGCAGAACGCACCGTCTGCCGTGACTACATGACTCGATCCTATCTAATTTTCGACGGCTCGGCTGCCGAGTATATGTATGCATTGAGAATACGCGTCAGTTCCGAAAATGACCGCGCAGCTAGGATTACTGGGGCAGAGTAGCGACGGTTGCGGCGACGGCGACTGCGGGGATAGCGGAAGTCTACGGCAAAATATCATGTATTTACGTGTTATCACAGAGTGTGTGTGGAGGGGAGCGGGAATCGCGGGCTCGGGGTTGTTGGTCGCTCGCTCGGTCGGTTGCTTAATGAACTGTTGGTAGGTTTTTCGAACGTCTCGCAAATTGCACTCATTGCACAAATGAAGTGATAATACTTGGGTTTTCGCAGGAATCTCGCTCGCGTTTCCTGAAGCAGATCGTTGGCGTCGACAGAACTGGCGACGATCACCGTTCCAGGGTAAGGTCCGGCTCACGAGGCGACGCATGAGGACGACATCGGCGATGAAACGATGACGACGAGCGGAACTTGACTTAGATTTGCAGTTGTTGAGCTCGATCTTCCAGTGATCCTCCACCACGATCAGAGTCGAGATCCATCAAGACTTTAGGACTCCATCTTCACCATCTTGGTCGAGAGGTTCAAAGGAGACTCACTCACAGACGTCTGCGGAGGCGGCGGGGAAGGAGACGACGAGCTCACGGGCTGTTGTTGAAGTAGCTGCTGCTGCTGCTGACTGAAGGGACAGGACTTTAGAGGAGCCTCGTTTCTCATGATGATGTTATGGATGAGATCGGTACGCTTCATCTGCTGCTCGTTGAGAAACTTCGGCGCCTGTTGCAGAGCTCCGACCAGCGTCGAATGCGCCGTGGCGAGATCGGTTGTCGACGAAGCCGGGGGCGAATGGGCTCGGACGGCCTGGGCCGCGCGGAGTTTCTTGTGATGCCGATAAGCTTCCTCCATCAGCTGATTGGGCGACACCAGAGGAGGGGCTTGAAGCGCGCGTTTCAACACAGGCATATCGTCGTCGGTGGCGGCGTGTTCGATTTCGTCGGTGGATCGCGGCGAAGAACAGACCGACGT
Source organism: Galendromus occidentalis (assembly GCF_000255335.2). Lineage (NCBI taxonomy): Eukaryota > Metazoa > Arthropoda > Arachnida > Mesostigmata > Phytoseiidae > Galendromus > Galendromus occidentalis. The sequence continues at coordinate 241,001 of NW_003803770.1, forward strand.
GGTCGGAGTACAGCTGCCGTGCTCCTTGCCCGACTCGATACCGGAGTCGGTGGGCGAATCGACACGGGCGGCGCGGAAGGGACGGTACATCGTACTGTCGACTACCATGGTAAGCTCACTCGTCGAACTCGTTGACGAACTGAACGAATTCGTTCTCACCGGACTCTTCGGAGCGGCGAGAGCACTGTCGAGCGATGACGTCGACGAGTGCGGCGACGCAATCGGAGACCATCTCTCATGAGCTGCACAGGGAACGTTCAGAGGAGTGGGCTGAACTCCGGTCCAGGGTTCGGGCGCCGAGTAGGGCGGCGTTGTCGACTGCGGTTCCATTTTATAGGCCAACAACTTCTCCGAATGGAGCGAGTTGAGCGTTCGCAGGTCGGGAATCTTCTTCAACAGTTCCGTGTACACAGAGTTGTCCTCGGCCGTGGGGCAGACGGCTTTCTGGAGAACTTCCATCAGCCGTCGCTGGATTTTGTGCACCAATTCGCTGTTTCTCAGTCCGGGACGATCTGTAAGCGAGGAAACACGAGCGACGTTACTAACCGACGCTATTCTGAGAGTGGAGTCGTCGTCGAGTGAGCGCAAAACGCGGTCAAGGTCTGCATGGCCCTTTCCCTTCCTAGCGGTAGCAGCAGAGGCTATAGGCCTATAGGGAAGGCCTGCGACGGCTGCCAGGCTAGCGCGGACTATAGGCTACTCCAGTGCTTTCTTCGCGAGACAGTGCTCGAATCGGGCCAATGTCAAAGCGGCCTTGACAGCGGCGGCGGCGGCGACGACAGCAACGAAACTCTTTGCTAACAATCAGGCCGGCCGAAGGGCCTGCCGGCCAGCCAACGGCTAGACGGTCGGAGGCTTTCCTCAATCGACGAACGCCCTCGCGGCTTAGCCGTCGCACCTTCGGATTTCTCTCTCTGCCTGCCTTACTGTCTGTCTCCCGCTCTCTCTCTCTTTCTCTCCCTTGAAACCGACGGATTGGGTTGATGAACTGATCGGGAACTTACCGGCAGCGATGATGACGGTGGCGCTGAAGATGGCGATTTGAGGATCGGAAAGACCAACCGAGTTCATTCGCTCGGCAAACTCGAACATCGAATCCAGGAGAAATCGGGCGTTCGAGGACGAATGCAACGAATCCCTCCGTAGAACCTGACCGTTCAACGTGATCATCTGATTGGTGGCCGAGTCGAACAGACGCGCTAACCGGACCAGAAGAACTTCGAACACTCCGGCTTTCAGTAGCGTGACTTGGTCTTCTTGAGCGAGCAGCGAGAAGCCTGGGATTCGTTTGGCGAACTCCACGACCCCTCGGATAGCCGGAGAGAATCTTTCGGAAAAGTCTTCCATGAAACGATTCGTTCCATCCGGACTCTGAGGATTCAACGGACACGCCTGCAAGAAGAAAATCCGAAGGTCAGCGCTTGATGCGTTGCTTGATTTCACCCTAGCTAGAAGGCGACCAGAAAAACAAAAACAACGTTCACATTATGGCAATCGATGTCTGAGACGTCTTCCTCTTCCTCAGCTAGTCATCTCATCTGTAGCCTTCCATCTTCTGTCTGATTTGCTTCGAGCTTCTGAACTAAGCCCCTGAGCAAACTAAATATAGATCCGCAGTGGGGGTGGGGGAGAGATGCTTAGGGAAAAGTAAAGAGCGAGATGGGGCTTGATTAGAGTGAAATCTGAGAGTGGTGGGTTCGCGAGCGGAGCGGGAAAGGGAAGACCCCCCCCCGTCCGTCTGTCGAGCCATCCGTCCGTCCATCCATCTATCTATCCGTAGAAGAGAAACAAACGACCTTCAGCGGTTTGGGGGAGGGGAAGGGGAGGGGCAGAGGGGAGCCGTGGGGGCGGGAGTGCAATGTGTTCGCCGGCTCAAGGCCGTCTAATCAAGAGGCAGCACCGTCACGTGGAGGAGCTCAGCCGGCGGCGGCTCAGTCATAACATCAAGCTCAATTTATTTGCCCTCTATCTTCAATGAGTTCCCGTGAAATCCCTCCACAAACGACAAGAGAATCTCTTCATTCCAAACAAAGCGATTCCACGCGTTGTAGGGAAACGAGTCTGAGAGAATGGGAATGATCGACCGACCGACCGACCGACTGAGCGACTAGCAGGCAGCAGGCAGGCGGCTAGACTCAGGCGGCCCTCGAGGCGAGCAGAGCAGACGCCACACGTCGGTAAACAACTTGACCTTGAACCTCCTCTACCTATGCGTCTGGCTGTCAAGGTTTCTTTACCTATTCTCGAACCACGGAGGATTCTCGCCGCTCGCCGTTCAATGCCAAGAGCGGGTTACGCGCGGCCGGAGATCGGGACCGTCCGACAGCGTGACAGACAGACAGACGGAGCGGCGGCGGCGGCGATCAGACTCAAACGATAGAAGGACACACTTGCACGCAAGTCACAGCTAGACGCTCTCGCTCAACCGGAGAGCGTCGGCGCGTCATTGCGTAATCTGTTTGTCAGTGGTGGACTTGCCAAGGCCGTTGGGCTGCCAAGGGACCACGACAGTAGCGGCAACGTCGACGACGTCGTAACGAAGTGTATTGTCGCCGAGGAAGTACTCTTCGTAACACTCTACAACTACTACTAGACAAGCGCCACCGACGCCGACGACGGTAGCGACGGCTTCAGAAGCGGCATCAGCAACGAATTTAGCTCCCAGTGCTAATCCAGGAGGCTTTCCCTAAATAGATGAGGCGTAAACTCACCAGTCCGGAGGGACAGCGCGCGTAGACGGGATCCACTCGGGCACGTTCGATCATTGGGGCGATTTTATCGCTGGTGAATTCACACGTCTCCTCGTGAGCTTGAACGACCGATTGGAAGAGACGCATCTCGTCCTCGAGTTCGGCGCTCAGCTGTTTCTCTTGAGAACTGGCATTGACCTTTTGCATGGCGGCAAGAATTTTCGCTTTTTCCCGCTTGGGGACACGACCGAAACGCACAGCTGAAACACATCAAAATCACGCACGTTAGTCAAGAAACTCACTCGGCTTGCCATTCGTCCTAATCGTCTGAGTGGAACCGGCGGCGAGTATTTTCACTCGCTGAGAGATGACAGCTCGCAGCCGCGCCGGGCGAGGGATTGCGGGCTGTCCGGAAGCGAAAATTGCGAAAAACAACACAGAAGCATGTCGTCATATGAAGTTTCTGAGAACGCGTCTTCTGCGCTGTTCGGTGGCCGGGTTGTCGAGCGACTGTCAACAAGTGTCAACGTACGGGAATTTTTCTGAATGACACCGGCAACCGCGGCGAGGTTGTTCCGGTGCTTCATCATCGTGCTGCTTCCCGCGCACAGTGTGTAGTACAGTATTCCGTGGTGGGGGTTCGTCGGAGGACCTTGTTGCGCCGACTGCATTTTATTTGCCGCTGTGACGTCGAAGGATATCGAACTACAGCACCGGTGGACGTTCCACCGATCACACGAATGTTCACACGGCCGACTCGACGGTCGGTTACGGCGACACGACAAGGGTTCAAGTTCACTGGCCGGAAGACAGCCGCGCACTGAGAGCACCAACCCTCGCTCTCGACTAGTTACAATAGTGAGCAGCGATGGTGGCGAACGGGCGGCAGCACCGAAGGCCGCCGCGGTGCTGACGTAGAAGGCGGCGGCGGCGACGTCGTCGTCACTACTGGCAAGCAAGCTGACTCCTTGCTCGCTTAGAGCGCCAAACAGACCGACAGGCGGTGGCACGCAGGATCACAAACGACACACGTTGGCCGGCTGAGGAGCACACGGACGCGACGAGCGCTCTCCTCGAGATCTCGATAGCGACTGACTGACTGACCGCCTGCCCGCCTGCTTGGCTGCCAGTCTCGAGCTGTGCTGTTGTTCTTGATGATACAAGTCTCTCGTTGAGCTGCTCCCGGCGGCGGCGGTAGAGAGCGCCGATGAAACTCCTCGCTCTCTAGTCGCTGTCGTCATCAGAGAGGCAGCGCGCGCACACTTTCTCTCCTCCGTGCCGCCGCCGTTGCTGTCGTTGACCTTGAACTTCAAAGAAGCAAACCAATCACGACCTAGATCTGAGTCAGGTGGCTGGCCACCGTCCTATCCTATCCTGGCACGGTGACGCCATCTGACGACTCTTGCGCGCACTACGCCGAGTGCTTTGATCTCCGAATTTCGAGAGCGAACCAAGTGGCGCCCTCTGGAGTTGTCGCCCGCAGTCTCCATCGAGCTCGGGACTCCCCCGAGCACCCGTAGCGCCATCTATGCGTTCGAATTCGATCCCGGTGCGAGTTCGTGCTGACGACGGTCGTGATCGTCGGCTTCATCGCCGAGATGATGATGGAGAAGCTTGTGACCAGCGTTTGTTGTCGTGCTCGTTCGAGAGCGGCTCTTGTCCGGCGCTCCGCATCTGCCGGGAGGGCGCGGAGAAGAATGTGGAGGAGCCGAAAATTTTGAGACTCCCCGAATGCGACCTCACACCGAAACCCGGGCTTTTCCGGCAGGCGTCTTCCTTGAAGTCCACACGGGCGGAATAGTGCGGCGGAAATTTCTCTATCGATCGTCCCAGGGTATCTTCGGTCCCCAGCTACGGTTTTCTACGGGTGGGCTAGATTCTAGGGTGCACTGGGCAAAGTTGTTCGGACTTACCATCTCGGGACATCCCAACACCGATGCACTTCTTCAGTCGGCAGTACTGGCAACGGTTCCGGTTTATCCTAAGAATGGCGCATTGCTGGTTCTTGGTGCAGGGTCGGTATTGGATCTTCTGCTGAATGGAGCGCCGGAAGAAACCCTGATGGTCACAGAAAAGTCCGGTTAGCACTGTTTAAACCAAGATCCAGAGAAAATGGATCGTCCTTGAGCGAGCGAGCGCGCCTGCCCGCCCAGACAAGCAGTCAGTCAGTCGGTCGGATTGCCACTGGGTCGATCAGCTGGTCGGCCATACAACAGATGAAAAGCCTCCGGTCGACGATTCTCGCTTAAGCTCGGTCGCAGCTCAACTGATCCAAGAAGAGCGCGTCGACCTCTCCGTACGAGGGCAGAACAACATCTGGGTCGAGGAGTTCGGAGGAGGCAAAGAACCTTCGTTTTCGCTTCTCTTTCGCCCCAGGTCCTCTGCTGCTGCTCCCATAACTGATACTAACCCATACCGTCTCCCCTGCCTCTCTCACTGTATGTAGGGCCCGCATAGGAGTCCTCTTTTCCCCCGACGCGCGCGCTCCGAACCTCTGAGGACCTGGGGGCTGGCTGGCAGGCCGGTCGACTCGAGCGGCGGCCGCGGAGAAACTAGGCCAGCAGAGAGCGAGTCCGTGATCGATTTTAGTTGAGTTCATAGCCGTGAGGGCATCGCTGGCGCTGAAGTAGGTTCAGCCTCGGCCTCAGCAGCCTTCATACAGTTACTCAGCAGAGATGTGCTCAGCCACCCTTGTCGCCCGGTACCTATTTTCGAGGCAACACTCAACGATCGAGCGAAGTCCTGGATAAGACATCCTTAATTTACGATGCCGGCGGCCTGAGACATCGGCCGCCGCATCGAGTAGCTCTGGGGAACTCCCTCGCTCTGAATGCTCCTCATGACGATCGCCTCCAGAGTCCTCGCTCACACTGACCCGCACCGCGTTAATCTCGCAATGGAATCGCGTCTTTTCAGCGGCCCGAGCCCGGTCCATCCATTAAGGAAATTTCGACAACCGGAAAGACCGAAGCTTGAGCGACTTCAGGTTGTTGGCTCGACCTGAGCAGGAATTCGGAAGCTCTCTCTCGCTCGCTGATGGATCTATTCTTCTGTAGCTCCTCTCAGAAGCTCCATACGGTATTGGCTCCGATCGGTTGGCTACTTTTACCGGCCAGCCTGTGCTAGCCAGCCCGGAGCAGAAGTTGCTCAAAGTTCATCACCCTTCATTCGACAGATCGTAGGAGACTCGAAAGGGATTCCCGAAGGGGGTGCCTTTCTTGACCTGGTCGCGCGATTACAACAACAATAGCGAAACCCTCTCAACCCTAAAGTTCTGTTGAGCTCAACCGAGCCAAACAAAACCTACTGACTGACTGACTGAGACTAGCGGCTGCTGCTGCTGCTACGCTGTCGAGCTCAAGATGTTTTCGTACGTACCTTGCATCCTTCGCATGAGTGGACTCCGTAGTGGAAGCCGGAGGCTTTGTCGCCGCATACACGACACAACACGGTGGTTCCATCGAATTCTGAAAAGGGTTTCACACATACGTAAGATACATAATCGTCGCTTCGAGTGATCGGCTAGGGGCTACGCGGACGAGAAGACGACCTGGTCGAAGAATCCTCGTTGCCCTACAACAGGTTCATTCATGGAGCTCGCGCCAACACGCACCTTCCAAATCTGTACAATATTCTGTTGTCATATCAGAATTGTTCGTTCCGATATAAACGGGTTCGAGCGGGAAACACACGAAACAGGACCGAATTCGAGAACGAACGCGGAAAATTCCACTACACAACGACAGATTTATCCAGAGAGCACAGCACACAATTTATTCACGAAGTTTTCGAACAACGAGGACCAATTCACTAGGTCAATGGGGCGACGAGCGATCTCTCGTTGAAACTTCGAAATTCGTCGAGCACGAGAGAATCATCGCGGAATCACAGTAGGCCAACGAGCTTTCTCCCAGTATCGCCTTGTCTACGTGAGACCGTGGGTGAGTTTGGCGGCTGGCTAGTAGCGTTCTATGCAACTTGGCTAGCGATCGGTTTCGCTAGTGCGCAGGGCAAGGGAAGCGGCCTCGACCTTCATCCCAATGGTGCCGCTGCCGCCGCGGCTATTGGTGGTCGCTTGCTCTGTGAGGGCCATAATACAGAGTTGCTCTTGTAGTCACCGACGCCAGAAACATCGGCTGCGACAAATTGAACAAGTTCGTCGTCTTCTTCCGCTGCTCTCATCCGTCCGAAAGTCGACAACTTCGAACGTCGACGACGCCCGTCAGAAACGGAAAGCTCCGAACATCGTTAGCCTGCGCTTCGGTTAACCGAAACAGAACCCGTGAACAGAGAAAGGGTTCACTCATCGGGGAACCGCGACTCTGACAACACCGACAGACCAGAAGGCTTCTCCGAAAACTTTCGCTCGAGCTCGAAAATTCAAACGCCCCTAACGGAACCGCGCAGCCGATTCCGGCTCGGATTCTGTACTGATCGTCGTCGTCGTCACCCGTTTAGATCACCCGTTGAGCCCAAGTTCAAATTTCTGGTGCGCGAGGATTTCATTCAATGGTCCTGCTTTCGATTCAGGGACAAACGCTTTCCAGACGCTCAAAACCTCGTGTGGCCTAGTGAGAGACTGATTCCACTCTTTCGCTCACGTCTCCTCTCGGAGTGCAATGCACTCTGGAGGGCAACAACCTCAACGCTCGGCGAGGAGAGTGTCACCTTAGAATTCCCAATAACCCATATTCGCTCGAGTGGAGATTACTACTCCCGGCGAGGCGGAACCTCACTCCGAACCGAACGAAATCCACTCGGAAACGTCCTCCGCGCGATCTCAGCCTCGAGCTTGAATTGATCGGCTCCGAGGTCGAGCACAGAGTATGTGGCCTTGGGGGCCTCGCCGTCACATGGCCTTCGGGCCCTCTACCTAGATCGAGCGAGCCGTCGCGTTTGCCGCCACCGCTGAATAGACGTCCTATCGGCGCCTGGGACGGCGGCGAGCAACGGACACTTCGCTCCGAGATCGTCATCATCATGTGGATAAATCTCAAAAGCACCACACTATGTACTACTGACCTAGAGGAATATCCTCGGCGCGGGCCCTGCTTCTCGGGGGCACGGGGCTTTGCGATTGCTCTGTGTCGGACGCGACCGACCGAGAGCCGTGAGCGAACACGGACGGTCTCTGTTGCTGATTGAACCTCTGAACGTTACTTTCGCTCAGAACCATCTTGACCATTTTCGCTGCTCGAGCCCGATCGATGAATGGGCGATCAAGGGAGGAACAATGACGATGTCGTCGAGCGCGACAACCACAACAAGTCCGTCGTTGGTTTGATTGGAGCTCTCACAATTTCCAAAAGCACATTGAGTCCTCACTGCTTATCCTTGCGAGTATGCACTAGGTTCGGTTTTGCTCCAGTTTGGAGTCGAGTGAGGGCACCACTTGATGATTCAGATTGTGACAACCACTTGGCAGCTGAGTGTTCTGCCTGATCGTTGCTCGGGTGAACGCTGAGAGAAATCCACGAACGATTTCTCAAAGTCTACGCTGACTACGAGAACAACGTGAACAATGTCTGATGAAAACAACCGTCGGCGATCTCTTGTCGTCTCGGTATTGTCGGAAAGTAAGCATGGAGGCGAGGAGTGGAACGCTTTTATAGCTCGGTGGAAAGGGCTCGCCGCGTGACGTAGCTAAGGCGGCCTCTCTGATTCGCCGCTGGCTGCCATGAGGTTGATGACCGAGTTCAATGGCTGCCTCCGTTCAAGGTCTTCGCAGTGAAAGTACATCGGCCGCTGAAGACCGACGACGACAACAACAAGAACAACAGCAACAACGACGGCAACGACTACGACGTCGACGTCGGGAAGCGCGAGGATCTGCGGAGATCCGGAGTGCGAAGAACGGAATTCCTCCCCGAGATCTGGGAAAACTATTCGAGGGAATATCTCCGTCGGTCGCTCGGGAAACGCTTCGTCATGGGGACCACTGTGACTTCGTTCGAGATCGCGAGCGACCCACTTTGTGGGCGCTCGCTTTCTGAAGAATCGACAGAGGCCAACTCGAGACGATTTATCATGGAATTATCTGAGAGCCTCGCATTGGGAGCGGATTCTTGAGTTACCAATGGAAGTTTAAAGCTCCCAAGCCGACGGCATTGCGCTAGACCGAGCTATCGTACGTACTACACATCATATCGGCCACGAGGATAAAGCCGAAGCGCGTCTACTCCAGGATCTACATAGCGAAAGGCTAGGCGTGACGAGTCGAAGGTCGCTGTCCTTGCAGCTGTGTCCTGTTTTAAGTGCAATGCCCCACGGCGATTCTTCGCACTGGGTAGGACGTCGAACTCTGGCCTTGGAGAGAGGATCGCGGTCGACGGCACGCAAAGAGCCTTCGAGTGGCGTCGTCGGTCCGTCGGTCGGTCGCTCAGCTACCGATGCCTATTTTGCTCCTTTCGCGACTACCGCCGTTCATGCTGCTGGTAGGACAAGCTCGAATCGTTTGCTGCTTGCCATCTTTAGAATCTCCCCGACAGATCCACCCGCTTCGTTGTGGACTGCAGGCCGTGGTAACACCGACCAGCCGGCAGGAGAGGACAATGCCCCCGAAGTTTCAGGGCCACATCGATTTGCCGACTTGGCTCTCTGTCCGGCCGTCTGTCTGTCTGTTCGCCCGCTCGCCCGCCTATCCACGGCCTCCCGGTTGTCTCTCTGAAGGCTCGTGCACGAAGGCCCAGGGCCGCGCTCAGCCCACCCCACCGCGCCCAGCGGTCCTGCTTTGCTGGGGATCATTCGACAGCGAGGCAAAGGAGAGGGAGGGAGGAAGGGAGCGTTCAATGGAAGCTGGTGGGGTGGGTGGCTCGGTGGGTGTATTGCCGGCCGGTCGGTGGGGTGCTCGCCGCACCGTTGGATCTCCGAGTCTGCCTGACGGGCGTAGGGTCGATTGCACGGGGGCCTGATTTATGGAGATGGGGAACACAGCCGGGAAAACGGGTCGGGGTACGAGGCTCTCGGGGGCTCTTTGCCGTCTCTGCCGCTAGGGAAGCACGACGACGGCTCAGGGCGTTGCCCTTGAACTCCCTCGGGCCGATAGCGGGCTTTAGCTGTTCCTAGAAACAAGGCGCCGTCTGAAAGAGGCAGATTCACTCGCTGACTGCCTCGGCGGCCGCGACGAGCTGAGATTTTTCGGTGCGTTTTCTCCAGAAAATGAAGGAGGGAGAACCTTCGCTGGAGTGATGCAACTGACCTTCAAAAATCACGGAAAAGTTTACGACGAACACGGAGGGAACATTACGTTTGCGTTCGAACATTCGATTTCGAGGCCGCATCGGTTCTCTCAGGATTCACGCTCCTTGTCCCGATTGAGGAGCTCTTCGGTAAGGCGATAGCGCGAGCGCGACGAGCTCGCGGTGGTCGGGCCAGACGCGCGGGAAGCTCAGCGGCTCAGTGACGCTGCTGAGAGGCGTGGAGTTGATTTTTGTTTTCGCGAATCCGCGCAAGCTGAATGACTGACGGTTCATTGAGCTCGCTGTCCGGAGGACTCCTCGATAGCGTTCGCTCGCTCGCCCGCTGTTGGTCCCGCAAAGATTCCCTCGACCTGCAGCTCGTGGTAGTGAGAGGAGTCGGCCCGCGTTTCCAGTAGCGCCGTTGATCCTGAATATCCCAGTTTTTGAGCTTGCGGCATCGACGTCCTTGATGGGCAGACGATAGCCATCCCACCAGGAACCGAGAAGGGAAGAGGACAGAGCAACAAGTACTCCTTGGCCTATATCGAATTCGTACGCAGAGTCTCGCGAGATATCGTGCTTCTTCTCCTCGCGCAGACAGACCGTAGAAAGGCGAATGAGCGAGCTCAGCACGTCCTCGAGTTGGGGAACGACCTCTCAGGGCCGAACGCCTGGTTCAAGGATGCCGCCGTTTTTGCTGCTATGGCGCTGACGGCTGCCATTTCTGTCGTTCTTCCTGAGGAAACAGGAGAAGCGTCGTAGAATGCCGCGCGATCGATTCGACTTTCCGATGGGCTAGACTCGCTGTCTGACTGGAATGCTGAAATTTCCCCTCTCGAAGAGGATAGAGAGCGCAAGCGAATCGTAGAGCATTGACGTTGAGAGACGTCCGTCGGTCGTCACGAACTAGGCCAAACAGAGAATCGCGGACCGCTCGCTCGTCGGGATGGTTGTTTTGTTTTCCGCCGGAGCATGCGTCATGACGACCATGTGGAATGGATCTCTCGTTACGTAAATCCGACGTTGCATATCGTTCGAGGTTTGATGGGGAAGAAAATCCTAAAGCGTCGCTCAATATCTCCTCAGTGGATAAATATCTATTCGGACTCGGCCTCCTCGCCTAATCAAAACAAAACGATCCCGTTTTTCCGTAGACGCCAGGTGCTTCAGTTTCCCGAGGAGGACAGGGAGGGCATAGCTCGAAGATATCCAGACGATAAGCGTTCGTATTGAAGCCGCGTCATAGGAGATTGCATGTATAAGGCGAGTCGTCGCTTTCCATAGCCCCACTCGTAGATCCGTGGCGTCATGCCTTAAGCTCGTCGATTCCACCGCCGCCGCCGTAAACACCCGATTTAGCAACCGATTCAGTTTCGAGTTGTCCGCTGATACGTATATTTAAGGGCGCATTAGAACAACTATGAGTCGCACGCGCGTATCGACACTCTATCACTCATCAGTCACTGAGCCGGGTATTACATCAAAGCTCGAGATATGGTCCAGTGTCTCGGCTTCGAAGCATATTCGGCGCTTTTCTGCTGTATGTACATCCGATTTTTTCTTCTGCAGAGCAGTGCCGTGAGTGTGTTTGTGTGTCGTGAGCCCAACGGACCGACCAGTGTGCCACAGTGTTACAGGGGCGGCACCCGTGACAGCCGACGAGGAGAACGGATGGAGCCGCGTCGAACTCTGCTCGCTATCCTTACGAACTGTCTACGGACCGGCTCCACTGGCGGCGACGGTTCCGTCGGCCGTCGCCAGCTGAAGCCCCGAGCAGTGCTTTGCTTTGCTTACAAGCAGCAGCATGGCCGCTTGGCTTAGTAACTGACTGACTGACTGACGGACCGACAGACGGACGGACGAGCAGGCGGGCGGACGGACGGACCGACGGAGGGACGAATGGACGGACGGCTGCAGTCAGAAGTGCGTTGCCCCTAGAGGCCTATGCGAGCGCTGCTTTTCCAACGAGCATTGCCGTTGCTGTGCTGTTGCTTTGCTGAGGGGCCCGCGTAGGAGCGTCATCGACAAGCCATTCGGCCGAGCGAGCGAGCGACCGACTGACGGGCAGACGGGCCAAGCCGCCGATCAACAACCTAAACCGCCGAACAACTATCGCTTGCCGTTTACGCTACCGATTCTATAAGCAGTGACGCTTATTCGTTTCGATTCCGCTCGTCGACCATGAAAAGCGATTCCGAATGCATGTATGCGGAGAGTCTGCTTTTCTCAAGGCTCTCGGTTTCTGTCGTTGTTTCGTTTCTTGTTGGCGATGAAACTCGCGCTCTGGAAAAAGTTCACTAAACCCTGCGGCAGCCGAGGCGGCGTCGCGAACGTTGTAGCCTTGAACTGGCACCGATCAGGGCAGACCTGGGTCGCACGCTTGCGTCTCTCGCTCTCTACGATCGTAGAGAGAACACGGTTGGACAGAAACAGAAAATACACTTTACCAAGCCGCCGGTTCTGGGTAGGTGCGCGATCGCGAGAACTTCATCCCCAACGCCGGTTCTGGCGACGACGCGCGGTCACTCGGTCGGTTGCTTGGCTCCGATGCTGGAACGTCAGGCAGCGGGGGCATCGCCCCTGGCCTTGAAGGGGCACCGGCAGTTGGTAACCGCGCAGCCGGAGCGTTCTTTCTCCCCGAAGGTCTCGGTGTTGCGGCCGAGAGCAACAGCCGGTGGAGAGAAATTTCAGAAGCCCGATAAATCTCTTTTGAAAATCCCCTAGTCCGCTTGGCGTACGCTTTCGATTCTTGACTTTTCCGTGCCAGGAAGTTCCATTGAGAGAATTCGAAGAGCCAGAACTGAGTTCCGGCTCGTTTGGATCGGAGGAATTTTCTTGTTCTCCCCATCAATCCGCATCCAAATATGATCTCTTCACCGTACCGACGCGTAGCGGTCACTGGAGATCGTGGGGATTGGGCCAGAAAAGAAAATTGTGACCGCCGTTTCGCTTGTCGAGTCGTTTGCCAGCAAGTCGACTTCGGTTTACCTCCTGCATGCCAGACCTACTACTCTGACGGACGGTGTGCACTGATGGCTTCAGTGTTTCCGGCTGTTCAGGGTGAAAGCGGCGACGCTTCTATCTGTTCGACGGAGCGACCTTGACTTTGACTAAGGCCGTCGTTCATTCTGGCACGACACCCACAAATACAGAAAAGACAGAAAAACACGGTCGCCGGATGTAAAACTTACACAAGTCTCTGCGGCGTCTATCAAAGAATCTGCTTGAGAGGGCGTCATTCAACGTTTAGCATTCATTCTCGAGGAAAGAACTTGTTGCGTCGAGCGATCGTCAACCAAGATCCGTCTCAGAGTTTATTCGCTGCCCTAGCCCAGAAAGATAGCGGTCGTTATCGGTGAGAGCGGCCAGCTGATAGGTCGGTAACTTCGAATTCCGGGAATTCACGTGACTTCCGAAATCGGAATATAAAAAAAAATGGCGCGAAGACTCGCCGGGATTAATTCTCTGACGGGAGAACGTGGCGACCGCGATCTCGGCGACAAGTGTCCCATCGTGTGGATCGATCATGAGCGGAAGGATTCTGCCAGAAGTTGGAAAAGTGAGCAGCTGCTCACGGTCAGGGTTGCGGAAGCAAGTTCTCCGCATAGCGTTTCGTTTCCGACAATCAAGTGTATCTCGTTTTAAAATCTTGTAGTGCGGTGAAATAAAGCTCTCGTTCAGTCTCACAGTGAAAGAGTTCGCTGCGAGGCGAGGGCCCTGGATATACCTGAGCGACAAGTCGACTCCATGCCTCAGAATCTATTCATCCAACGCCTGGCGGGCTCCGGTGCGACCGGGGCCCGAATCCCCGGTCGAGATCCCCTCCCTCGTGAAGTTCCGTAGCGCGTAACGTACATGGTTTTCGAGGCAGAGAGCGCTGGCGACGGGGGAACCCGACGGCAATCTGGCCGCGACTTGACGGCAACCTGACGGCAGCCTAGCGGCAATTAGGCGGTGGCCTGACGCAGTCGGAACCCAATATGGGTCACGATGGCGGATCTGCTCGAGCCATAGTTCCGATCGACGAAGGGTTGACATGGCTCTCTGGTCGAGCACGGAGGCTGAACGGCATGCAGGCGAACAGGCCGCAGGAGACGGTGTGGGTTTATGGCTCCAGATGCTCCACAGGCGAGTCGAGAAACGACGAGAACGGCACCGACAGGCTCCACGAGACAGAACACAACGCACTATCGAACTCTTCTGCTAACCCCGTCGCAGTCGTAAAGCGATTATTGACTGAAACCGAAACTACTGCTACTGCCACTATGTTCTAGTTGGACTCGAGACGTCCGCGGCTGCTTCTTACCTAGATATCTCTTCTCGACGAATCCCCTAACACACGCGCACGCATACAAGTTGGTCCGAAGTGAATGGGCGGTGAGCGTCCACAAGCCGTCTACGTCGACGACGGTGGCTTCACCGACAGAAACATCCTACCTTTATTGCACCTTATCTCGAACGAAAGTTACACGTTTCGCTATTATCATCGAAACGGGAAGCTCCCGGCAGCGGCATCGGAAATGAGACGTCGACGTGAACTCACGAGACCCGCTCTCCGTATTGCCGGGTCCCGGCTGGAGTCGACTCGCGGAAAATTGATCTCTCGTCGGATCATACTTCAACGGTTTTTGCATTAGATTCATCTATCCCGCTCCCTTCTAGGCTTGACTGTTTCCAACTAAAAATACCAGTGTTACTGGTTAGGGGCCCCGACAACACTGCTCGGCAGTTGCCGACGGAGACGTTCGATGGTCGGCGGGCGAGCGAGCGGGCTGGCTGTCGGCAGGAAAAGCTTTCAAGGCCAGGTTCATCGACCCAGTGGGGCACTCGTACCCAAGAAAGCGAGCCCGCAAGGCAGTCAGTCAGTCAGTTAGTCAGTCAGTCAGTCACTTGAGCAGCAGTCACCACCGACACGAGAAAGACGTCGACGACAACAACGGACAGACTCTTACTAAGACTCAGTCATACACAGAAAGCGATGTTATGCCGCCACCGCTTTCTCCCTGCTGTTTGTGCTGTAGGCCCGACCGACGCGACGACTGTGGCGGTAGCAAGGACCGAAACGAAACCACGTGGGTCCGTCGCGAACCAGCTGACGGTACCGATCCTCATGCCCCCCGTATCACTCTTGGGAGGCCTCGAAAGTTTTTTACGGGGAGCGCTCCCTCGACCTTCCTTCCTCGATTTTTCATAATTATCCACCGGGATGTTCGCCGTTGACGGTGTCCTCAAACTGGGAGATCTGCGTTTTGCGATTCACGTTTTTCCGCAGCGAGGATAGGCCTGCACTCGACGAGGGTCCGACTTCACGACGAAGCTCTTTGGAGCATATCGGCTCTTCGAGACGCGGGTTCTCTTCGCGACCCATAATTGGTCGACCCACAACAATTTATCGGGGAATTTTTCTTAAATAAAATATTCTTCTTCTTCCGAGGACTAAGATCGATCTCGAGGCAAAATGCCTGAACGTCCAAGCCGTGAATCTCCAATAATGCGAAGCGCTCGAGCCTCTCGACGGGAAGCGAAGTAGAGCACGAGGAAGCCAAACAGCTACCTGGTCGGATAGGGTGCAGCAGGATGAAGGATGTTTCCTCTCCGAGATGACAGAGTTCATGTCCTCAATCTAACCCGAGCTCGCCCACCGCATGCAGTCGCTAAACCACAGCTGGATCCGATACTACTGGACTACTGGCTGAGCTAAGTTCATCAACTTGGACAGGTCATCTGAGTTGACCCTGAGACTTCCTCGAATTCGGAAGGATGCAGCATGCATCGAGGAGCCATGAGCCCTGTACCGTCTTTACGATCCGCCGGCTCCCTCGAAGGAAGCTGCTATTCGCGGTTCGCGAGACTTCCTTCCCGGAGGGACATTCTGCCTAAAATCCTGCAGAACATGTCCAGAAACGATCGCGGAAAGGGAAGGGAGGGGAGATATCCGAAGAAGGTCGCCGTTCGTTGCGCTTCTTCCGCGTCACTCTCGCCGAGGTGGCGACGTCGTGCAACTCACAGGACCCGTTCGGAACGCTTCCTGCATCCTGAGCTACGTTCGAGTTGAGCTCAAACATTTTTCTGCTCGATCAGTTGCGTTCCCGAAGGGATCGCTGAGCGGCGTATCGAACGATACTCGACTCTAATCTCGGAATTAAAACACGACTCCGGATGATTTGACTTTTTTCGCCTGGAGACTGAGGCCGACAGCGAAAAAGAGCGACATAAATTCCGGGAAAAAACGCTGCCCGGTGCAATAACCTGCAAAGCGATCTCGAAGGGCTTTGGGTCATTGTCATCAATGCTCGCTATCTAAAGGGCCCCAGCAACCCACAATCGGATATTTCGTTGGCGGCTCTTGTTTCAGTATCTGATCACAAAGCCAAGAGAGGCAAAGAATGTCACAGCGAACGAGAGTCCACTCATCGAGATCTACGGCTCCAGGAATCCAGGAACCATGTAAGTCCAATGCCGTCGAAACGATGGGAAAACTCTGCGGATTCGTAGAGAATCGCACCCAGAATCACACAATTGATTAGGACCTCGGTCGCTTCCCCGCTTCGAAGAGCAGTGACATCAGGTGATGCGTGATTCATCTGCGGTCATCGAGAAGGCTTCCCCGGGGAAGGTTTTCGAAACGACCGTCGCGAAAACGATACGATTCCGCTCCCGTATCAGAAACGAACTTCGTATCGGACCGACGTTTTCGTCCTTTCCCCCAACGTCAGGATGACAGATGATCCGGAATCCAATACAGGATGATGGACGTGCGGCGGCCGGAAGCACCTTGATGAGGCCCTCTCGGATTTCTTTAAACCGCTTTAGTTTCAGTTTTTTTGTGACACTATATTCTTTACCGTCACCGCGTCAGCCGTCGTAACAGTTTCTGCTCGCGGAGGGCCCTTGCCCGGTTAGCGTCTCTCGAAATAACATCTGGCATTAGTTTGTTGAACTCGTCGCCGTCTCCAAATATACCGGAGACTTATTCGCGCATTCGACGTCGCGACGTTGGAAGTTGTCTCGTGCGAGCGAATCCGTACATTGGGAATCAGATGTGATGAAAATTTTGCCCGCCCGTGCGCTTTGTAGTTCTGCGTGCTTTCGGTCGGGATCTGCGCATGATCCGAAATTGTTGTCCCTGCCCCTCTCCCACGACCAGGTGGATGGCCTGCTTCGAGTTCAAGGGCATTCCTCCCTCTCCCTCGGTCCCCTTGACAACTGGGAGGCTGGAGAAACTTGGTCCGGGGTCAACGAACATCGAGGGACGAACTCTTTTTTTTGTCCTTTTTTGGCCTCTCGTCCGTCCGCCATCCTGCTCGTTTCCTTGAAGCCGATGATGACGATAGCGACGGCGATAACGACGACAACTACGAGGCAACCGACCAACGCTCGGCTTTAATGAAGAGAGCCCGGCAACCCCACCCTCCCGGGCGGGCAGGGAGACGATAGAAAATCACTGTTTCGGGAGGATCGGATGTTTCGGCCGTAGGGACCGGCTGTTAGGCCCACCGTTAGATAGGCAGGCCAAGGCGAGCAGCCCTCTCTTCTTGAGCCGTTGCCGTACACTCGCTCGCTCGAAGCAGCGCAGTCTTTGACCAAAGGTCCATGAACCATCCCAAGGGCAGGAGTGCAATGCTCTCTCGGCTAGGGGGAAGAGGCCCTTAGGAGGCTCAGTCAGGGAAAATCTTTTACCACAGCGATCTACCTCCCTAGTCGTTGATTTCTTGTGCTCTTAACCATGGTCGACGCCGGCCGGTCAAACGATTCCCTCCGGAACGCGTGCCGGGAGACGCTCTCGTGATGTTCGCCAGCAAGTTGGCGTATCGATGGCAACGACTTATTTTATGGCTTACACATATGTATGTGTTGCGGCCGTATTTGCAGATGGCAATAATTACTCGAGCTTGATCTCTTCTCGAACGGCATGTTGACCCAAAGAGTTCGATCCGGGCTAGTAGTACCGGCCGACGGGCGTGACGACCGAGACGGGCATCTGTGAGAGCTGGATCACGACCTGGCCGAGCGCGCTAAACCGGGCGGATCGTTCGCCCGGAGCGAGGAGAACTCTCGCGAAAAAGAATTTTCCGCAGAGAATTGGAGGAAAGTGACTCAATCGGGCAGAGTCAGTCAGCCAATTAATCAGTCGGTCGGTCGGTCAGTCAGTCAGTCACTGCCGGATGTCTGTTCGAACGAGGTTTATCCCCAACAACAAGGTTGGGTGATCCGCGCATCGTCGATTCCGTTCGGACAAACGTATTCATGCCGAGCTCACGTTGCCGTCAGAGCGCTCTCTTCTATCGCGCCGTGGAACCTCTCTGTCGCGGAGACGTAGCTCCGATAGACTTTGCCGCTCATCTCGATCCTTTCTCACTCAGATATTTCCCAGGAGAGTTGCGGTCGTCGAGTTTCGAACCTACGGCCGCAATCTCGAAGGTCCCGGAGACCGCGGACGACTTTTTGTTTAAGAGTTCGGTCTGTTGGTTTTTGAAACATCCTGTAAATCAAATATGTTTACACTCCGATGTCGACGTCGATTTTCTTCGCTAATGAAGCCGAAGGCGCACGCCTTGAGAACACAATACGTCGAATGAGTCTCACTCTCATCTATTCGATGGCTCATCTGACCGAGACGCGGAAAATTCGATCGAGTCATTCGTTTATCTACCTAAGGCGACGCAACGTCAATCTCGTCGATTGACACCACAAGTAAAGGCAAGAGTTTCAACCTTAGCCGGCTCGTGTTTTAGTGTGATCATGCAATGAGCTGGCTCGATTGTTCTGGCCACCCCAAAGTTTATTTCTTGCCCTGATGCTCTTGAAAGGCAAACAAACGGCGAACCGGCCATCCACGTGGCCCAGCAAACAGGCTGCCATCGATGGCTGCACCGATAGGCCTCTGGAGGCCCAACGACGTACTCGAACAAAACTGACCCTCGGAAACTTTTCAAGTCGCATTACTGCACCGGGACAGTCAGGTAAAACCGCATTTCTCTGCCATTGTTTTCAGCCCCTGACCGGCTCACAAAGACTCTTTGGATTGCGACAATGTCGCTCTTCGTATCGCTGCTCTGAGATTCGAGGGACATTTAAAAATCCGTTGTGGACCGACTGATATGCTCTGCTGTTAGCCGGAGCTCCCGGTCGGCCGGCCGCCGGCCTGCCGAACCCCTAACGGTCACGCGCGATCATTTGGATAACCGGTTCCTCCTTGTTGGGATGCCTCAGCGAAAATGCGACTAGGTTTTTCTAAAGGAGCTTTTTACTCCGCCGGAGGTACCCGAAGCCCATTCCTCGCTAACGGGTTGCTCAACAGTACGGTTCTCTAGAGGATGAGATGTTTTTCGAAACACGAGGATGATATTCCGCTGCCGATAAAGTTGTTGCCTTTGCGAGCTCTTTTCCCAGCCCTTGAGGACAGAGGGAATCGATCCGAGGGCTGAGATCAGGCCTCCATCCATCCGGATGGCTCTAGTGGAGAATCACCACGAGACCTTCCCCGTCTCGATATCCCCCCAACCCGTCCCAGACGCAGGAATCGGTCTCGAGAAGTGTTTTGATGAAACACGAAGTTTCCAGCGAAGATTCGCTCCATCGATAGTCTCGGAGTGCTAGTGAAAAGCTAGTGACCTTTGTTAGGTTGAGAGCGGTCATCGAGTCGTTACTCAGTCGGTCGGGAACTGTTGGATTTGACCCCACCGGGCCGGGTGCTCCGACGAACGCATCGAGTGGGAGACTTTCCGGCACGAGACTGTACACAAAGAAACTCACAGATACACATAGTAGCTCACTCACATTAGCAATCGAATCAGTGGAGAAGTTGATCGGTCGCTCAGCCGGTCAGCCGCTGATGGGCTTGTGCACGAGAATCATGAACCTGGACCCGTGAAATAGACGCCCGAGTGAGACGCGTGTCCGAGGATGCTGCAATCGGTCGTAACGCTCTGTCGATACGGCGGCACTTCGTGCCCGGCCTTCTCGGTTCGAGAGCGCATCGAGTACCGGGCTCCCCAGGCGTTGGATCTCGAGAAAATTCAGGAAACTTGATCCTTGGAGGAGAGAGGAACACGTAAGAATCGCTTAATAATCGATGTCAGCTACGAGAAGTGCGTAGATTCTGGCCGTAGACGGACGGTAGGACGAAGAGAGGGGGATAGACCGCATTGAAGTCAGGGTATACGGAGAATGAATCCACCTCGATCATTTGGTTAGCTCCACTTCATAACCATAAATATCGCGCGAGGAACGCGCATTCGATATCAATTCAATAAACAAGTCAAACTGTTCTGGGAATAGAATGCGCCAGCGACAGAGCGCGCGTGACGCTCGCGCTTCGACAGTTATCGAGAAAAAGAAACTCCCTGCGTGCGATCACAGAGCTCGCATATTGGTAGTGCCGGAGGTCCGCCGGAGGTCCGAGGAGTGGAACTTTGAAGGGTATAGGGCAGTCGCATATTTTATCAATCGGAGAGAATGTATCGAGGTCACCAGATTGCTGACATGAGCGTGTAATAGTCTACATCCACCATCCTCCGCAAGAGCTCGAACTCCAGGTCAACGGGTTGGAGAGAGGATCGCGAACGAGCGAGACGGAGACAACAAGCGGACGAACGGACGATCCGAATGATGTATTGTGTACCGGTTCGTGTGGGTGGCTGGTCGGCCGGCCGGCCAACTGCATCGACAGCTAGTCACTCGTCAGCGAAGGTGGTAGAGAATAGCCAGCAGCGAAGCTCGGGATGGCCTTCTGCCTCCGAGCGAACGGCATTCTTAAAAGATTTGGGTTTCAGAGCGGCTCCGTCGAGAGATCCCCATCGACGGAGACTCGAACGGCGTATTCTTGTGCGCGGATTACTCGCTGCTCTCGAACGGTTTGTATCCGATTTGTATTTCGTGTCGATCCCTCGAGTTGTATTCGAGCTGCTCGTGATTCTTGTTGTGTTGCCTCTTCTGTTACTTCTGATGTTGGGGCGCCCGACGCCGATGCTACTGAACAAGGCTCGCTGACTCGACGTACCGGAAGCGTGTGTCGAGGCCATTGATAGAGCATTACGTCATGAAGGTCCCTTTACGAAGTCTCCTCTGCTCCTTCCGCAATCCAATTATTGTCGGTGATGTGCGTAGCGTTTTGTTCATCGTGAAGAGCGTCCTTCACAATTTTTTTTCTCGATAAAACTCACGGCAGAAGTCAGGAAACCAACTCAAGCCGAAAGCTACGATACGTCGATCGATACTCGAGCTCAGCTCTCCGTCTACGTGCGGTACGATTGCGGCGATGAATGCGGTATGATGAAACGTGATCCTGGGGATGACTCATCAGCTCCTCACTCATGATTAATGAGTACGTGGTGTGATCTACTACGCGGCATCATTTTCGTTCTTAGAGCTTCACGAACTGATTCCTGCGGAAAACCAACTCGACGCTGAGAGGCAGAAACGGCACATCGTCGCGCATCGGGAATGGGACCGTATACCAGCCCGACGCTGTCAGATTCTCACGATCCTCGCTCTCCACGATGATTAGGTGAATATCCCTTGAGACAGTCTGTAAGGCGAGCAATACGATCAGAAGAAACCGATTCAGAATGGAGGGAAACAGAATTATTGTTTCTCGTGAAGTAACTCGTGCTCGCTAGCGCTTGACCGTCGTTTGCAAAACTCCGGAAGGCTGCGAGGAGTCCGTAGCCGAAAGGGAAGAGTTCCTCTAGTTTCTCTGATTCTCTTTGCTTCTAGCCGGTTTCTAGAGGCGCGAATTACGTGATAGTCGTCGACGATCGGGCGACAATCGGGCTCTTCGGATTTTTTCTGTCCCCTAGAACCTTGGACGCGGTCACCGACAAAGGCGCGCGCGAAGTCCCGACCGCGTGGGGCAGCCGACCACGTGGCTTCACAAAGTAGTCGATGTTCGGTGTCTTCGTATTAACTTCAGGCAGACCCCGAAAAGCTGACAAAGCATGGTCAGAATGTTCGCTCCCGATTAGGTTCCAGAATCTCGATGGACTTATCGATCTCATGGAAAGAGGAGGGTACCGAAGGAGTTGAAATTACTGACTTGTCGGATGCGCCGACTCATGTGGATGTATCATACTCAAGGCAACCATCGCGAAAGTTGAACGCCTCTTCCAAGGTCGGATCGAACTTCGGAGGGTATTGGACAGCAATAATTCAGTCCGGTCTCCATGCAGTCCCCGTGCTCGCATGGCGCTATTTCTGTGTGCCTGTCGGTCGGGCGGCGGCGGGACAGACGAACGCACAGTGGAAAACGGGCTGACGAAATTGTTCAGCATGCATGATCGTAGACCTTGAAACTCCACCGTGTCGTGGGATTCGGCGTCGACTCAAACGCGGTCGTTGTCCTCGGAGCTGATGATTCTCCTCTTGCTGTTGCGGGTGAAGATGATGACGCTCTTCTAGCCGTAAATGTTGTTTCTGTTGTCGCCGCTGTTCCCCGCCACGATTATGTCGATTTTAGTGAGCTCATGTATAATTCGGTGAGGTCGGTACAGCTCCGCGAAGATCGAGATGATGGGCGGGACTGTCCTCTCGGAAAACGCGGTCGTCCTCGCGATTCTTTGGAAAACGAGTATTTCGGAAGTCGACCACGTCGCTTGCGGCGACCTTGATTTCACTCAGAAACGTCCATCTCGGAATCGTAGCTCACTCAAGTTAGCCTCAAGTTGGAAAACAAATAGAGATAAGGCCACCAGAAACTTATTCTGAGCCGCTCGTTCGGTCTCCGTGGATTGACCGTCTGGGTTTTCTGTCCCTGGCATCCAATTAGGATCTGCTCTGGTTATTATTTTAGCCTCGTGAAGTCTCCCGGGAGGAGATGGCTCTCCCCGAGAGGATTTCTCTGCGGATAAATCTTAGTCTCCTGTCGGCTGCTTCCTTTTGAAAAACACGATTATCGCTCCGTAGAGAACTCTACCTACGGTCACGTAAACATTCACCTGGTACGATCCCAAATCGCTCCCTACCGTCATCGTTTGAGGCAACAAAACTGACGCCGACGTGGGCGTTGATTCAGTCAGGGAGTCATTCGGTCGACAGTTGTCGCGGCCGATAGAAGCAAAGTCATTGCCAAGGACGAAAATTCTCGTTGAAGGCCGCTGGATGCTGCGGCTTTTGCGGCCGTTGCCACCGTCATTCGATGGCGATCTTCATGCCGGAGACGAAGAAAAGGAGAGCCGAGCCAGCAGACGGTCGACGGAACTAATAGCCTTGATTCATCGACCTGAAGAGGCAGAATGAATACTTGCATGCATGATGTCAATACTACGAAACGAAAGGAGCAAGGATGACCGACCGGATGACCTCGCTCATATGAGAATGACCAAAGGATCGCGGGAACTAATCCTTCGAGGGACCGCTCAGGACCGCTGAGACAGTTGCTCCTGCATACCCAGGTCATGTCAACCGTCCATCCGAGTATCTTTCACTCAAGTCGAAACAAGTCGTCGGCACCAGCAGGCGACCTCAGAGGCACGCGTCGAATAGCTGCGGTCTGGATCGGTGAGGTCAATCTTTCATAAAAAGCAAGCAGCTACTTCCGCGATGTGGCTCCAAATTCACTGTGCTGCAGACGACCGAGCTACAGGCTGCACAGTTGACCTTAGAACACGCGCTGGCCCGTGGCACGCGGAAACAAAATCGAGCCGGCCTGTGGCTCGGCCAGAAATCACATCGACCGGCCGGTCGGTCGGTCAAGCAACCGGCTGGCCTGATGCCTCGAGATCAGTGATTAGAGTCGAACTGTGGCCGCGATTAAGTCATCATCAGCCCGCATCAGAGAGCAGCCAATTAGGTGAGGTCACGACGATGAGCAAAAAATTTTCACAGCCTCCCCCAAAAGCACCTCGAAGGCACCCGCCACCCACGCGACCTCTGAGGTCGCATCTGGTCCTTGAACCTGAATCCCCCTGAAAACCCTCTCACACTCATCGGTAGATGACGATGATGATCTGTCCGCATTATGCAGGCTCTGCCGCCGCTGCTTCCCAGGAGCAATGAGAGAGCACATCGCATGTTACGCAGTTCAAATATCCCCCCACGAGAAATAATCGAGAAGCGAGAGTGGATGCGCGCTGCGCGGGAGAAATGTTTTAAAAAATCGAAAGTGTGGGCCAGCTTCGACTCCATCCCTCGCAACAGCCATCTGCTGCGCCAGGGTTCAAGTTAGGTTAAGCAACGGTTTCAGACTCCGGCGACAAGCAGGGCAGGTGTCCATTCAAAAATTGCTCAGGTGAACAGCAACGGACGGCGCCCGAACCACTACGGAGACTCAGCCAACGGCCGTCGGCCGCAATGGTGACGAGCGAGAGAGAAACGAAAAACTTTCTCCGCTGTGATTCAGGTCTCGATGCAAAAAAATTTAAGATCTTGTCAAATCACCCAGCGCTTGCTTCGTGAAGATCTTAACCCTTTCTTTCAACTTTCGATGCGTCATCTTCGCTCCACGGCAGAATCGAGAGTCTCTTCCTCTCTCGTCTTACCCCTAATCCGAAAACCCCGGGGGTACCATGCATCGTCACCCGCCCATTGAGGAGCCGGTCCCGTCCAGAAAATCGGAGCGTCGGTTTTTCACAGAAGCATCTATCCGCTTAACGATCTATTAAATGATTTTCGGCATCCTTGGTGATCCGCGGTCGCGTAGGACCATCGGAGAAGGGCGATAACTTTCTCGGAACGGTTGGCGAAAACCTGCGCATTTTCTTAGAAGATCGGCTTTGGATCATTCGACATTGGAATCGGAGCTAACCGGCGGCATTCGAAAACAAAATGGAGATTACCTCTCATGTAAATTCACGAATCCGCTCGTGATACCGCCGCTGTTGTCGTTGTGCATTGTGTTTTTCTTTTCATCATGCGTCGCCGCTGAAGGGTTTTCGATTCTCGTTTCGCAATGCGTGTGCTTTAAATAAATTATTGTCATGTGTACTTCGATCGCATGCCTGCCCGACGAACGTGGACTACGAGGTTGAGAGGACAGGCGTCGAAAATTCTGTGAGGACTTGTCCTTGGGATCGCCCAGGGGTTGACGTCCTTCGGTCCATCTCTCGAGGTTTGGGTGAACGTCCTTGGGCCTTGAACTCCAGGTCGCTGCTCCGGGTTACGTAGTTTTCCGCGCGCGCTCGCTCGCTCACACACGCGTTCGTTGACAGCCCGGAGTCTCACGAGCTCCGACAAGCCTCCCGGCATAAACCAATACTGTCGAACATGACTCAACTTCCCCAAACCAAACTCTCCGTTCATAACAAAGAGAGCGAACATGAGATGAAGCTCTGGTCCCCTGCTGGTGATTCTGAGACTGCTGAAAACTGTACAATGACTCAGTCGGTGGCAAAGTGCGCCTCCCTCCGGGCTCGGGTCGTGTGCTTCACCTTGCCACGCGCGATGGAGTCATATAATCATGTGGAGTTCGAACCCGGTCTAGAAAAAAACAGAGTGGAGAGACGGAAAAGAAGAGGAGCACCCGGTCTCGAACGAGCTATTCAATGAAATCAGGCTCGCGTCAAGGACGATTATGTCGGAAAGAAATTTTGAGGATGAGAAGCGAAGTGAGAAATTCCCTCTTGTACTCGAAGGCCGTTTTCAATGCCAAGGTAAAGTTAACGCCTGTGCCAACCAGCCGACCGCTCGCCGCAAAGCGATCGGCTGGCTTCGACGCTTGCTCTTATCTGGGGCAGAGTAACTTTCTCGAGGAGAAAGCTGCCACGATTCCATTGAAGTTTAGAGCGATGGCACAATACTCTCTCTTATGTTCCTTCGATTGGCCACCGTATCTGGTGAGGATACTGGCGCGTACCTCCTTCGCCGTCTTTGGTGATCGGGCACAGAGCCAAAATCATAACGATTGCTAAGCGACAAACTAAGCACGTGACGAAAGGAATTCCGGAGGCCTGCTCTGATTCCGGTTTCCCAGAATACGAGCTCGGAAATCCGTTGAAAGTTACAGACAGAATTTCTAGAACACGTCAAGGATCATCGAAGCTCCGATCGGCTCTTTTCGATTGGCTAATACTCGCTGCATACCAGAAGCCGATGTGTGTCGACGAGGGACTCGCACGACTCGGCACGGATACGTTCGATCAGACGTCGTCGGCCCGGTGTCGAGGCTTTCGCCGGGTATCTGCTCCTCAGGAGTAGAAAAACTCTCGTAGGTCATACACCCAGCCGTGTGAAGCACCATCTGGAGGCACGCGAATGAGGTACAGCTCAGGCACGAGGAAGCAAACTTTCACCGCTGGATTGGATCGCCGTGTCGGCAACCAGAGGATCGGGGGAGACCGAACTCCCCCAACCTGAACTGTCGGGTCATCGCTTGCTGGGGAATGGTCGACCGACCCACCGATCAGACCAAACAGACGGACGAACGGACGGATGGACAGACGGACAGAAGACGACGACTTCTCGCTCCGCAACGAGGAAGTCCCGCAAAAACAAGACAAGCTGCACGCGACGGCTCGGGTCACTCTGTCTACAGGCTGAACCATTGGCGGAGTCTAACTTGTCCCCGACCCACCTCCCTACTTCGAATACTCCCGTC
Source organism: Galendromus occidentalis (assembly GCF_000255335.2). Lineage (NCBI taxonomy): Eukaryota > Metazoa > Arthropoda > Arachnida > Mesostigmata > Phytoseiidae > Galendromus > Galendromus occidentalis. The sequence goes on from NW_003803770.1 coordinate 267,400, forward strand.
ACTCTCTCTCCATCCGAAACTCCCTCAAAAGATATTTCTAGAGCTAACAGGCTGCTGAGCTCGTGAGTTCGAGGTGGGAGTAACCGATGATCGGTTTCCTGTTTCTCTTCTTTTTTTTCGTCGGCATAACCTCCATATCTGACCGGGCTCGGAGCGTAACGACTGTCATCCATCGACGAAACGCGTGCTCAGTCCCAAATCAGGCTCCGCATAATGGTCAAACGGGACTGTCCACGCTCCAAGGTTTCAGCCCTCATTATCCTGTTTTGTAGAATTCCTTCCAGATTTCAATCGGGGGAATTCGCTTTTTGCCCATCGATCGGCTGTGTATCAATTGATATTGCTACCAAAGGCGTGTCATCGAGTGGTTGGCACATCTTCGATGCCCCATCGGGGAATGTATACTGGGCGACCGGCCGGGCGTTCATATTCCGCTCAGAGAGCTCTCAGCCCGCAATTCCGAGTTACACGGAGACCGCTCGATATGAAGGGTTGATGGAGCTTCGAATTGAGCGGCACCAAATCGACGTTTTGCGATGCTCGCACCGTGGGATTCCCTAGTCTGGGCATTGGTTCCGATAGTACGCATATTGTATGAATTCACGGAGAAAGTGCCTCACATAGCGGCTCGCTCCCAGATGGTGCTTCCATTGAGACAGGAAAGCGACGGTCACTGGATGCGTGCTCGTCGTACTATGTCTGACTGCGTGCTGGTGTCAGTCCAGCACTGACAGCACGAGAGTTCAACAACACCGCGACCGGCACCAGTTCCTACACCGGCTCCGACATCCACCGGCAGCCATCGAGACCATAGGAACTTTCTTCTTCAGCATCTGCCGACTGTCAGAGGTTCTTGATTAGTGACCAGGAAGGCGGACCACAACGGGTCGTGCACTGGCCACGGCTCGCCCAGAGAGTCTATTCCTCCGTACGGATCCGATGCGATATATTGTCTCGAACATTAATGGCTTCGATTAGCGAGCAGCGTCGCGAGATCCGATTGTAAAACTATGAAAAGTGAACGTGGGTCTCCCACGGTGGGAGAGCTCCGCTGGGATCGGGGCTTGGTCGATACCGTACAAAGAACCCGGACCGGGCTCCGAGCCTGCTGGGGTCGCTCACTGTAGGCTCAATGCGGAAGTAGTGAATGGACGAACAAATGCTTGTGTGCATAAAAGTGAAATCGGCGATCTGCCTATCGGTATTTATTATGATGACAAGCCATGCATCGAGAAGTCGGTGACCGTTTGAAAACTTCGGCGAGTACCGAGGAAGTTCGACCAACGGTACCTCAAGCTGGCACGCGCATGAGCCCGAGCCTCCATGCCGGAGATCGAAAAAGAAAAAGCATCGAGTAGACTGCAATCAGATTGTGGGCCGGTGGAGATGCAGGCAACTTCCGTTACGTCCCTCATCTTCTAATCTCGTGGCTGATCTCTCGACAGATGAGGTTTTCCAATGACATTCATTGAAGCACCTCTTGGTGACACTCGTTGCTCTATGCGAAGCTCATAGGAACGCCTCCCATCGGATAGAACAATTTCTACCAACATCAACCCGAGATTTTTCGGGGAATCGATATTCCGCAGTTAAGGAGAACAATAGTCAAAGCTCATGTCGGAGGACGTTTGAGTGAGCGGAGTAATCCCGGATAGCATCCGTGTTCGAAAAGATGGAAGTCAGGAGAGGAACCTCACACGTTCTGCCATCTGCGGAATCCGATAGATGACCTCGGCTGATCTTTAAATTTTCTGTAACATGTGTGTAAGCATCGAAGAGAATACTATAAAGCCAGGTAGGTCGTTTGCGGGTTTGCCAGTCTATGTGCAAGGCTGTCTCCTCGGTTGCTTGATTCCGATTCTTGGCAGGGTGGCATCTCTCGCAACAATAGTAGCGGAATGCTGGATACATTGGATAGTTTCCAGGAGGTTTTTGAAGTTATGCAGTTTGCCGTGTTCGGGTCCCCTCCACTTGAGCGTAATCGCAGGATTCCCTCAATTCGATTCGGAAGAGAATCAAGCTTATCCAATCGTTCGAACAGAACTCAATGAGCCGATAGAATGAGATCGGTTCCACGCAGCTCCTCCGCGGGACACTTCCTCCCTCAAGTAACAGAATTCCTCCGGGAGCTCAGGCGAGTTACTCACTGACGTTCCCATTTTCGATTCTGCGTTGATGATCCCTCCGCGAGGATGAGGAAGCTCAGCCCAGCTCAACGGAACGTACAACGTACCACGAGCAGATGTTACGTACAAGGACTTGAGGAAGTCGGAATACCGGCCTAGTCGACGGAGATCTCCCAGCAGATGGCCGATTCCACGCCTGGATTTCATCCATCCTTGCCCATAGCCGGCGACTGACGAACGCATCGCTTCAGAAGCCCAAGGCTCTCTTTCTGTGAGCAAAGCAAGGTTCCAGCGACATTGACATTGGCTCCGAATTACGCAACGGAGATACGGCGCCGTTTCCGGCTGTGGCGAAAACCCAAAGTCGTTGAAGATGGATCTGGGTGCGTACGGCTCATCATGGGCGCGAGACGCCAGGATTTCTCCTGATTCCTCGAATTTTCATGAAGTCCGACAGGGTGACGTCTGAAATCAGTACCGTAACAGAAGTTGAATTTCGTTCAAGCTCCCGTCATCGCGTAGATGCGGTACGGTCCGGTGACTCGTCTCTCGCATCGTCGAGGGCCATACGCTTCTGATCTTCCTCGCTCGGGCCGCATTCGACATTTTCGGCGGTATGTTCGCGCGGCCGCGTCTCCACAGAGAATGGTGCTCACTTTCTGGTCGATGCCTGGCAAGCGGCCTCAATGCGTGTACTTCGACAAGGCTAGCTGGTTGGCCTGCCTTTACTCGCTCTGAGGAAAACGAAACGCATCTCGACGTCGGCGTCGTCACCAGCGCTCTTTCTGCAGCGTCTCTCCTTGTTCATGTAAGCAGCGTGCTCGCTTCTGCCGCGGCCACGCCGACGGCCGTCTCTGGCGTGCTGCTGCTCTGACACGAAGTCCAAGGACGTCATCGTGTGACTCGCCCTCGACGACTCAGCGAGCGAGCGAGCGAGCTACGAACCAACGAGTGAGTCAGCCTTGAAGCCGAAAGTGAGTGCCAACGGTCTCACTTAGCCTTCACTCCTCCGTCGGTCGGTCGTCCGTTCGTACGTAGCTGGCTCTGCTGTCGGAATAAATAAAACCGTCGCGGCGAGAACATCCAGTCGGTCTAGCTCGGGCAACAAAACAAAGAACGCTTCACATTGTTCGAAGTATTCGAGTCTGCCCCTGAGCATGTTTGAGCAAAAACTCAGCGACTGGTGCTCTTCTGGCTAGACCGAATGAAGATCTCATTGGAGGTTTCCTCCGCGTTACCACCGCGGCCGCCGCGAGTGACGTCACAGGCCGTCGTCCGAGTTCGAGGTCTGGCTCGCTGCTCGAGTAGCTGGCTCAATTGATTGCTCGCACCTTGGTCCGCGCTTAGTCAACTCTTCTCCTGTTGGCCTACATTGAGACGCTTGATGATACTTGGAACTTGCACTGAATCGCTTCCCGCTCTGCGTCCGAGGAGCGTAATTAGAATGTCGGGATATCGGAAATTTTCGCGGAAGCTCAGTCGACCTGATCCCAACCTAGTTTGGATGAGGTATAAAGTGGGTCCGCTCAGTACGGAGCATGAGAATCAGAATTCCGATCTAGGTACACGCCTGGACCCCTGAGCTTCTCGCAGGAGGATTTTCTTCCAATCGCCGCTCCTATTCGGCTTTTCGGCCATAATTTTTTTTCGTCTTCTTTAGAGAATCAAATCTATCGAACAACATCTGATCTGTGGCTCTTAGAATGCGCACGACGCAGATCTCGATGTAGAGTTGGTTTAAGAGAATAACTAATAACGCTGAAAACCTTCTCAACCGATGTAAGTCCCTCCTTACGGTGGTCGGAGAGACGTTCACTGATTGACTGAATCCTCAGTCTTTTGGCGTGTTTTACTCAAGCTTTTTCAAAAAATGCTGGTGATGTTGATCCGGCTCATGACTGTAGCGGCCATTGCCTGAACATTAGTCGTTCAACGTTGGGTGGCAGAATGGTTGTTGGCGCGCAGAGAAGCAATGCCAAGTTCAGGGCCTCCAAGGGGCCCCCTCGGTTTCACTCACAACCCCAGATTTCAAGGGCATCGTCGAGCTGTGAGCAACGCACGCTGAAAACTGAGGCAACATTCTTCCTGGGGAAGCCCCTGGATCCCCTCGAGTTTCTCGCGGGGCAACGATTGTTCTACAGAAACCGGAATATACCGAGGATGTTTGCTTCCGTAGAAAGATAGATGGATATATATTTCTCGGAAGCCACAGGTTTTAGGGATTTTCTCCCGAACCAAAATCTCTCGTTTCTCGTCATCATCCCCCTCAATGTCACTCAACAGTCTCAGGTTCCTCAAAAGTTCCACAAGTCTACCCTTCGGCTCTTTCGAAACGACCAGATAACTAGATTATCCCCCTGGACTCAGAGGCGAGGGCCTTCCGAAGGGGAATGTCCCTTATTTGGGGTGCAAAACTACCCGGCCTCAAGGGACCGAAGGGGGCGTCGAAGTTCATCGACAAGATACTCCAGCTCCGCGTCTGACTTATCGGACGTTGTCGTGGCCTTGACGTCGGATGCCGGTCCGTTGCCCTTTCAGAAGCCCCGAATGTCGTTCACCTGACACCACGGCTCGCTTCTGAGCGGGGCAACGAGGCCTACGTCGATTAGTCTATCGAGCTCAATACATTCCGCGAAATCTTGGGAACTGTTGAACAAAGCCACCTGGCGATCGATTCGGATTCCTGCCAAGGGTGCCGATATAGGAACGTAGCGGAGTATAGAGGCGGAAATTCTATCATCACTCCAATGACCCGTAGGGCGAGGGACGATACGCGTCTGTGAAACACGAGATTCATAGGCAATGCACTGGATATAGTCGGCATCACATGGCGCCGGTACAGAAGGTTGAATCTCCATGCGGCTACGAGTGGCTCAGCCGAGCTACCAAAGAGAAGCCTGGGGTCTCTGTCCGATCTCAGGCAGAAAGTTGCCTCTCTCTCAGGGCCAAGGACGGCAATGAAGCGATGAACTGTGGGGGCAACGAACACTCATCCGCTCAAACGCAGGGTTCCACTCGCACCTACCGACTCATTTTGACGAAAGAATTTTTTTCTACGCAGCTCCGATGAGCCTTTCAGACTCGGGTCTAGTCAGTCAGTCTTCATGACAGAGATTCCGCGTGTGTCCTGTCAGTGATTTCACAATCAGAAACATCTCGAAGTTTCTGTCATGATTTAAGCACCTGATTCCAGTCTCCGGGATCCGCCCAACTGCTTGGCGGGAGCGTCTCGATATTCTCAGAACTAACTGCAATGAGATTTCAAGGTTTTGAAGTTCTCTTGACCTCCACAGATTCTCGAGACTGGGCTCGCTGCCCACGCACTCGGATTTTTCCGAGTGCGGGGACGAGTATTTAAGGCCGTTCAGGATACGCGCGACGCCGATCTGTGCGGCTGAAGAGAATCTGTATTGGGCTTTCACCTGCGAGCGACCAAGAGCACCGGGCAGGCAGGCAAGCAAGCGGTTTGATAATACTCGCGCCTGCTGGCTGGCCCACTGCCGTCAGTCAGTCAGTCAGTTAGTCAGTCAGTCGGTTCAGTCGGGCGGGCAGGCAGGCAAGCAGGCGGGCCGCCGCGTCTGCCGAGACTCTTCGACGGCGGGAGCGACGTTCGTTGCTGGCTGGTTCCTTCGGTACTTGGTTCGGCGTTGTTGCTTCGGACAGATCGCTCCGCAGATGAGAAACAGCAAGCGGAGAGCGCATTGCCCTAAAGAGTGAATGCCCTACAGAGCGCCAACCGAGTGAACCGGCAACGTCGACAACAACAACGCCAACGACGCTGGCTGCCGGGTTCGTCGAGGAGGCTTCCAGGCATTTCCAGAAAATCGGTAAGAGGCCTTTCAATGAGTCGAATTCGAGTTTGGTTAGTCATTTGGAGATACGAGATGGCTCTCAATTCCCGATCGGGAAATTTCTGTGTTTCTACGGGTGAGGGAATCAACGCAGAACTTTTCACGCTCGTCTGTGGGTCGCGATAGCAGTGCACGAACACTAACAGAGGGCAACGACTGGGGCGCTAGCGAACGCTTGCCTATGAGAACACTCGCTCCGATTACCAACGCTGTCAGTTTCTCCAGAACACTAACGTTTTAGTGGTCAGCACGACGAACCTTGGTTTGAACATATGTACATTCGAAGCCAATCTTCATCGGGTACATGTGCCGCCCACACGTAAAAACAATCCAGTTCGACGTCTTTCCGTCGTTCGAAAGCTACGACCGTCACCCTCAGCGACGCATTCGATCATCGAGCAGAGCTCCATCATGTCCTGTGTTTCGATTCTCTCCCGTTCATTCGATGTCACCACATATTCATCCAGCGGTCGAATCCATGGGCGTCGATCGAAAATGCTCGATCTTACATCATACGACAACAAGGATTCAATTGAGCATTCACCGAGGATCATCTCGATCGAACATTCATCAAGGATCATCTCGATTTCATACCAATGAGGGACTCGGTACTTTCTGACTTCGAGCGAGCCGAGAGACAACAGTCTGTTATTCCAGACGCCAGACACCACAAGATCGGATGCGGAGATTTATTTCTCATACTCCTCAGCGTTGAGCATCGTGTCGAGGGCAGTACCCCAAAATAAATTGAAATCGGTTCGTCATTCGATCGTCCGGGCAACACATCGACTCCGAAATGCGCAGACGAACAATCGGATTCTCAATACAGACTCAAGCTCACAACTCGTCCCGGTCTATTACGAGGAACTCGCCGGGCTAGGCCTCCTTAAGACGCCACAAGACTCCTGGGAGTACTACGTGAATGCTCGCTTATTCGTAATTCTCTATGTGGGTCATATAATTAATTGTACCGTGTCTGCTAATAGAATTGTCGATCGTTCGTTGAGCAATCATACTCACGATATCTAGTACAGGCTAATCATGTCGTTCTAGGTCGACACCGAACGCGTCGAAGAACGCCTCAGCGAGCGACGCTACCTCTACGCTATTGTGCAGATTCGCTCCTGGATGGGCAGCTTCTCGACGGAATCATGCTTCGCGAATGTCCCTCGATATGAGGTCGACGAAAAATTATACAGGGAAGCGGTTCCTGTATAGCTGCGATGGGAAGCCCAACAATGGAGTGCTGCGAGCTCTCACGCAATCTCTCCAATGACGCGCCGCGATAATACCACTCGGGATAGGGCGCTCGCCATATAGTACCGTAGCCTCACAATCAAAAAAGTATCAGTCGTTGAACTAGAGGTCTTTGCCCAGCCAGTAAGCTCTCTTCGAGCGTTACCTTGAACTCCCGAAAAGTCGGGGCGACTCACATGTTCCGGGCTATGTTGAGAGTTGTAGATTCCATCGAGCAGCAGCAGTCGCCTGCCACTAGAGACCGGAGAGACCTGTGTCTAGCGATAGCAGATACACTCCCGTGTGCCTTATTACGAGGCGAAAGCTTTCTATTTCGCCTGCTTTTCCATCCTTCATTCTCTTTTCCCCCGACCAACGGCCAATCCATGTCGGAGGAAAGCTCCAGCAAATCCGTCGACTAAATTCAAAGGTCCTCAACACCTTGAGAAGTTACGTCGAACGGCGTTCTCCAGCTCCGGCCGATGTTGTTTGCTCGGGGAGCTCCGGGTCAGCGTTACCCACAATGGATCTTCCCGTTAGACGCTCGGAGTCGGCCGTGGCCGAGACCCCGTGGCAATGGAAGGCTTCCTTTCATCGCGGGGCCAATGCGTTGCCGTAGCCGCGCACCAGAAAGCGCCCTGATGGCGGTGGTGGCCGCAGCGGCTCTCGGCAGAATCCGGCGGAAGGTTGTCGCCCCTACGGAGAAATGACCGGAGTTGTTTACGCCAGAGACGAAGTGGGCCGAAGACCCGGCAACTTGTTTTTTTGGGCCAGTTCAGGGGCATTGGCACCGCTGTCAGTCACGATGAGTCACATTTGTTTAAACTCCGCGGGCGAGGATCGCTCGGAGACAACTGAACTGAGCTGGATTCGGCCGGAGCAGTTGCGACTTTAGTAAATGCGTAGAACGTAGTCCGCGGGCTGGAGGGGAATACCCGCGATGGGTTCAGTTGATGTCGGTCGAAAACTCGACCTGACCTTCGCCGTGCGGTCCGAGCTCACTCGATAGACGCAATATAAGTAAGCGTAAATGATGACTCAGAACACCCGTTGTACACATGATTCGATCTCTTTAGTAGTCATGAATATACTATGAGTGAATATAACGATGCCGATTCTCCTGAAGGTAGAGTCACTCGGAGGGGTATCCCTACTCGCCGGAGTTCGGTCCGATCCCCCCTCGGATCGGCTAGTGCGCATCGCTCGACGAAGCTGATTTTTCGTCTCAAATTGTTCATGATCTCTCATCGATTATTTCATCGTAATGTTCTGTTCCGAGCTTTCTGAATTAACATCCTACGAAGGCGGCCGGAGCAGCTCGGGATCGGAAGGCGATCCATAATACTTTCATCATCGTCTAGCCTAGATCATCACGTGTAACCTCGACTGCCAGCGACGTATACGCACAACTCCTCCCCGAGCCAGATCTCCCACCAGACTTAATTCCTACCCGAGGAGGGGCTCTCGGGGAACGATATTATCCTTACGAAGATATTTCGCCGGATGCGAAAGGAGATCAGGAGGCTTCCAGACAAGCGGCCGTTCATCTCTCCGTCTACGAATTTTGTGATCGTGAATTATTCGAGAAAATTACGATCTGAGGAACGAGCGCGATTGCTTGTGGATTCTCCATTCTGAGAGCCTGAGTCGATCGAAGGAACTAGCAGCGCCATCTAAGGGGCAAACCCGCAACTGTCGGCTTCCAACTTTCCGCTAAAGGCCGGTGCACTCGCTCGCAGAGCGGAAACTACCTGGCATTCCAGGGCTGAATACAAGGATCTTATCAGAATTCATTTACGGAGGATGCTGATTAGGAGAGATGACATACGGCTGAGATACTTTTCGAAAAATCCCCCTCCCCACTCCATCACTGCGAGTCCTTGACGAATGGATATGGATCACAGATGAGCACGTTCAGGGTCTCACTTAAATACCGAAACCCAGCCTGGCCGATTGACCAACAGTCCAATCAGAGCGTCGTGTACATCTCATGAGTTGACATATGGTGGACGCGGCGTGAGGAGCGACCCCGAACCATCGGAAAATATTGGAGCTGACCTCGAGACCGGAGCTATGCGTAGAGCAGAGACCGATGTCCTTCACGTTCGACTTCCCGATTCTGGTCCTAATGTACTGGCGGAGTGGACTCGTCACTTGTACTCGTGACTCGATGGAGGCAGCATCGCTCGACCTACCCCACGACCTTCATTCGCTTGCCCAAGCAGTTGGCGACGTTCTCGACGCTGTAATGGGTTTCGCTTCCGATCTCCACACAGCAAGAGCTATCTTCGAAAGCTCATCTCCTACTGTTCGGAAGTTTCGAAGCCGCGTATAGTAGAGCGTTTTTCATTGCCCCACCGTTTTCATTCGTGACGAACGGGCGCTCGCGGAGGCTTGCTTTACATCCGAGGAGCCACGCACTTTGAGTGTTTGTAGTTTCTGTTTTACAACGAATGCTCTGCCCTATAAACACCGGGCACCATGAGGAGAATTATTCTCGGTCGGCGTAGCCTAAACCGAAAAAGGAGACCGGGGGCCTCCGATAAGAGTGGCTGTCTTTTTCTTAACATCCTCTACTTGTCGACGAGTGAGCGAGCTGGCTCGCTGGCTTACGGAGTAGCTAGCCAGGTTGCCTACCCACTTGCTTGGTTAGGTTAGACAGTGGAGGCCTTTTTCTACAGGCCCTATCGTTCGCTATTAGCTAGGTAGCAGAACTACAAACGGCGCCTCCAGGCGAGCTGGTCATTGCCCGGGAGCATATATGAGAGACAGCCCCGTAAAACTCGACGCTTCACCGAGCGTTTGCTGAGACAGATCCAGTGACCGCTGGAACCCTCGAGAATATTATCATCGATTTGCTTCCCGGCGACAGTCAATCAGAATCCAGCTCCGTAATTCAGTCGTGGGGGAAAAGCGGTGTTTTCTCCCTTATTCGATTTCTATAACTAGTCATATGTTCTCAGAGAAGTCTCCTTGTACTTATATACTGAAAGTCACGGACAATATTCTCGAGAATGATGATGCAATGCAGGTGGGCCCGGCGAGGAAATCAGCTTTAATCGGTGGAGGCGTGCCGGATGGATTCCCGGAATCGCGACTCGAACAAGCTCCTGATCAGTCGTCTGGCAAAGCACGAGAGAGTTCCGCGTCGACGAAAAATCACATTGGAAATCAGGCTTATCCGTAAACTAAGAGAGCCGCTGACTGAGTCAACTGAGTAATGAAGTGATGATAAAAAAAGAAGTTCTCACACTTGATTTCCGGTTCTAACAGGCTCCCGCTCGGGTTCTGAACTCTCGAAGGATTCATTCGCGGGGCGGAGCGAAAAAATTGCAGATGAAACATTCCTCTTGCAGGCTATCAAATGGGGGAACCGGCAACAGAGAAACCTTTTTTTGCTCTCCACCGGCCGATGAGTTATGGAATCTCATCAATTTCACTTTGTCATCCCACTCTGTGATCCTTTTACCTGGAACCAGAAAGAGCGTGTCTCAGTATAATGCTTGGACGCTGAGTCTTTTCTCGAAATTCTGGCAATGCTTCTTTTCCCGCATCGAGACCGTTCCGAGCATCGCGAATTTCCTGTGGCGATCAGTTGTAGGCACTAACTCCCGTGGTCGAGATTCGGTTTTCCAATTCATTATCCATTGCATTCATCATGTTAAGTAGCTCCCTTTTCGAGTATTATGAAGATGAATGAACATTTTTCATATATATGGAGTATATTTGTCGGTACTGAAACTCGAAAAATTATTCCTGGGGAGCGGATCTCTCCGAGCGCCTTTTCACGATACGAATGCGCTGAGCGACTATTCGCTGGATAACCAGAACTGAGAACGAAGGGTCAGAAGTGAGCCGCAACGAAAAACTTCTAAAGAGATTACCATAATGATCGTTCGCCTGCTTGCTGAGTTGCTCGTTCGCCTCTCCTGCGATCTCGAAAAGAGGTTCAGCTGAGCGAATTCGTTCTCACAGGTGAGGAAGCACCGGGTCAACCCTTGCTTCATAGGGCCTCAGAGCAAAGAAACAAACGTCCGCTCACTAGGAGAGAGCTCAAGACAAGGGGTGGAGATCGAAAATGAATGGACGAACGCCTGAATGGATGGAAGGATCGAGCGACGATGAAACTTCGACTTCAGACTCAGCCTTTTACTCACACCCACTCTCGCTCCGGCACAATCGACTGACTCGAATACGACAGAGAGCGGGTTCCGATGTTGGAGGCGATCCAGCGGTACCTTTAGAGAATCGTCGTCATGATTCGGAGGCATTCCGAGGCGAAATTCGAGGCAGCCAAGGAATGCCCCTGCCTACGGTAGAAGGATGGGTTTGTTCGACGGGCGAACGATATCCCGATGCTCTTGGAATGAAATCGTTCCGCAGTTGATCGTTCTCACCTCACGGAAAGCCGCTGGAAAGAGTCCGCTCTCGAACCGGTAGCGAATGGCCCTAGCTCCACCCGGCTACGAGTAGGGTTCACCTTGCGGCAGTTGTCTATGTGAACCTGCCAACATCATCATCTCTCGTCCCGATTCTCAACCCTTCGTGGGAACAAACCTGCACCTCCTGGCCCCGGCTCGACCCGAACCTCGAACCAGGAACCGTTACCCTTCCCAGCGATTACATAACAGTCTGAACGACGACAACAACAACCACGAGTGATAAGAAGGGTTGGCAGGCTGCTAGCAGGCACTTCCTTGTTTTTATCATCCTGACTGAGCATGCTCCGAGGATTGTATGCTCAAGCATACGGCTCCAGCCCGCTGCCGGCGTGCCGAATGAGGAAGGCTACCAGAGCTGGGAAGATCTCTAAACGAAGACCCGGAAGGGTTTTTGCCTGCCGAAAGAGACCGCCGTGACAAGGAACCGTGTGGGAACGCGCAACCCTAACGGCGCTAGAACCCTCCTGGGAATCGAGCCCGCCTCCTGAATATGGAAACTCGGTGGTTGTCTCTTACTCGTCGCCGCGACCGTCGTTCTCGGAGGTCATCCGGACCAGGAGTGCACTGTGGCATTTTCCTTAATGGTGATCTACCTAGGTATATTTTTTTAACAGATGTGGAAATGGCCAGTAATCCGCAAACTCCGTCCTACGAGTGTCCTGTCTGAACCCACAGCGCTGTTTTGTAGTAGCCAGGAAGTCAGTTCATCCTGTTGGGAGGTCATTCTCAGAACCTTGAACTTGATCCAGGAAGATCAAGACAGCCAACCTGGTCACCCACAGAACCTGCTCCGAAATTTGAGGGTTCTTGAAGCGTCGTAGAACGAGCGGAAGACTCGCCCACCATTCCCACGCCGAAACAACACTACTGTGTGTTTGGGGAGCGCAGAAATCGAACGAGAAAAGTCATCGTCCATGACGAAGTCTTGTGTGACGTGTGAATTTCGGTTCAATTCTACGAAACGAAGCGAGAATTCCGTTTGTTCACTTCTTCAGAAGTAGATTTTCGGAATTATGTATGTCCGATCGAGTTCTGTGTTCACGCCTCGTATCGTGGGTTTCGGGTGCGGAAGTCCGCAGAAATAATTTCTGGGAGTCATTTGCATCGGAATAAGCGCTATTAGCCTTCAAGCTCACATGCGTTTACTCGCCAGAGGAACACGCCGTATATGGGTGAATAGAAAGCGACGACGGGTTCCGATGGCAATTACGACTCATTCGCGAGAATGCATACGAGATGGAGAAACAACGTGTTCGTCAGCCACTTTCTTTGGCCGGAGGTGAGAACTCTTGATCCCAAAAGTGTTGCTGCTCCGGCTTCCATGGCGTTCGTAGCTTCCAGACGTGTGGCGCTTGTGTTGACACATTTGTGGGGCAGGACATCCTTCCGCGAGCATTGGTACGGGAACTTTCGGCCATTCATTCACTCGTTGAGTGAAGATATTTGTTTGCTCGTCAATAAAGCTTTCCGCACCATGATAAAGTAAGAACCCTCACTGTTGCCATGGTCCGATATCGTCAAGGCCCCTTCCTGTCCATGCTGGAGGCACCGTTAGAAAGCGAAAGTCCATCTGGTTTCGAGAGACGGCAGCCCACTACGAACGGTTCATTTATGAAGAGTGCCATTGAAAAAACTCGGACAACGACTTGAATTTCTGCAACCTGCAGGACGAGGGAGGCCATTCCGGGAACTAACTCTGCGATCAGACATAACGGTCAACTAATGAGTCTGAGGAACGTCGCCACCGCTTGCTCAACAAGATTTTCCTCCTCCTTTTTTTATTTCGATGCCGAATCACCAGGTCTGTGGAGTGCGCAGGTGAGCCGAGTCGGGTGTCGGAGATTGCTTTGAGGTCAATGTGTTGTGCCAGGGTGTGATACAATTCACAGCTCGAGGAGCCGGGCTTCGCTACCTGTCTGTGACGCAATCGAGAGCTCACAGAGGCTTCCTGTAAGTGACAGCCACCTCCAATGTGGCGGACGGTAGTCCTACGGAAGCGGACCGGCTCCTCATTCGCCTCTGGATCATCGAGAATCGAGTACACATAGATTCGGGATCGCGAGTTATCGAAGGATGGGTCGGATTTTAACACGGACCAGAGTCGACGAAGTGCTTCTCGGAAGGGCGAATCACAGTCCGAAGTGCGATCGTGAAAAACTCAACACTTTCTCGATTCGACGAGCATAAAAATTCGAGCGCCTCGTTGGATTGATTGCTTGATTGGATCGATAGGCGTTCGATGCAAATGCACGTTTACAATCGTGAATCGTTCGCGGGCGCCGTACCCGGTCGCCATAAATCCGAATCTGGACAGACAGACGGAGACAAACACATGCCGTCGTGTGTTCGCTCGTTAGCGGGGAGCGTCTCCTCTCGTATGCGCGAATTTGTTTTAAGTTTCTATGGTACAATCGAGCCCGCTGTTGCTGTTGCTTCGGCCACCATCGACACTGCCACTCGCTCGCCGTTTCTTGGAACGTTCACGAGGTCAAACATTGGAATAACATGATCCGGACCAAAACTGACCGGAACTGAGATGTCCGCTGCGGAGCCGTTCCCAAAGTCTCTAAGTCGTAAATCGCCCGAAGCAAGTCCCTTCCGGGAACTGTTGGCGAAGCAAAAATTTCTTAAAATCCATCGGGCGATCTCATCCCATGCAGAGAGGTTTCAATGCATCCCGCAAGACATATGCTGCGGAAATTTCATCGATCGAGCCAGCAATAAATGGCGAATTTGACTACATCGAGTTCATTTTACGGCCGTATCACCCCAGGCCTTGGTTCTGGAGGGAATCAAGGTCATCCCTTGGGAAGTTCTTACGAGCGCTCTAAAATTCAGTACATTGTCTTAGCTGCCGAACTTTCGAATCTGAACATCGAGCTGCGAAAGATTCTCTCGACTTTTCGGGGCGGACTCTCTTTTTCGAGATCGCGTGTGGGACCCTGCCGTAAGTTCTCGATGGGGGTGATTTCTTCGTTGCGGCAAGCTGTCGGCCCGAGGAAAGTTTCGCTTTCGATGAAATTAATTCAATGAGACCTGATGTAATCCGAATGTGTGTAATCACTGAACGGCGCGGCCGGTCCAGCGACTGATAGAGGGATTTCCGAAAAACAGTATTCTTTTGCATCGTCTCCGCGCGTCTCAACCGCTGAGGTCAACGCAAGGCCGAGGAAACGCCATTGAGAAAATACATTCATACTTGTCAATGCCAATCGACTGTCTCGCGCGATCACCCAAGACGAACGAACTCGTAGACAAATGGCTGGAATGATTAAATTCTCTCTTCTGTTTTTCAAATCTTTCCTCAAACTTTCCGCTCACGGCCTTTGTTTCGGCGGGTCTCCTGAGTCGCTTGACGGATACTGACGGTGCCATTTGTTCGGGAGTTTGATGAACTTTCAGCTTTGCCGTTTCTGTTATTTCATTCGTTGCTTTTTCGTCAGCATGTGGTAGCTTGAAAACCCATCGAGGCTCATTCCGGCAGGCAGCCCCTGCTTGAGGACGTCGAGGGTCCGAAGCTTGAGATTCCAGCACGCCGTTCTGCTCATTCGCTCCGTCCAAGGAAGAAGCAAGAAATCGAGACACGGATGTGATCGTGGTCATCCAATCCAATGGTTCCTGGCAGAAGGGAGAGCCTTCCAAATTCACGACAGATTGAAGCTCATCTCGATAATCACAGTTCCATGACTTCAAAAGTGCATCCGATCGATCGTCCGACGAAGAACAAAATCATTTCCGCCGAAAATCCCAGAATATCGGGGTAGACGTTCGACCTTGACGCTAATCTCTCCGACGGAAGTCAGTCTCGCACCTACTTCATCCCGCAACCTTGTGAACATCTTCTGAAGGTGTTTCCTCATAGATTTTCGGACTAGTCCCGCGCCACACAGTAATTTCGGCTCCGCATCAGACAATGTCAAAGTCACATATTATTCCGCTCATGAGAAGGCCGCAATCGGAGCGACGGAGCCGGAAATGTGCCCGCGGAGCAGCGGAATGCTCTCCGTACTTTCGCTCGGAGCTCTTAGATAGGGAATCTGCGAGCAACCTTCAAAACCAGAGGGAATCATTTAGCCTTCCGCCGGCCTGCACCGAGACTCAAGCTCCGAGCACAAATCAGCGACGAGTGCACCTTCTCCTGACTGGGCGATCTCGACATCGCTGGAGATAGCATGTCGCACACGAGAAAAACACCGGAGAATCTTCGAGAGAATGCGAATGAGATAGGTAACTCGGACAGACAAGGTCGATGGAGTACAGGCATGTGGGCTCGTCGGCCCAGCGGATAAAAATTTTCAACGCCACACGCGCGGAGTTCCTGCTGGTGGTTTAGATGGTTAATCAAAAACATTTTTCCATAGGCTTTTGTAGTAGTCAAGCGTCGTCAAGAGTTCAATGACCTCGCGGAACACTGACTTAGTTATAAGAGAGCCGCTGCAAGGAACGAAATGGGCCGGTCATTCACCTCAAAATGTGACGTCAGACGCTGATAGCAGTCGCGGCGGCAACGTCAACCGATTCTGTAATGGTTTGCATGTTACACGGAGCTACAACCTTTCTCCTCTTCTCTGTTGTGGCGTGGGAGCGAGAAGCAAGCGACGAAGCTGGCAGAGCGGCATGCATGACTTGGCACGGCAAGTAAGCGAACCGACAAAACGAGCATCATGCATTAACCCGGTCGATCCGATCCATGAATGTTCAGGTGTAGATGTCTGTCCCTCTCCGCTTACCAGCCTGGCAGGTCTCCAGTCGACCTGACGAGCAGTCCCCGCTCTGAGTGAGTGATCGCTCATTCAACTCGATGAACATCAATAACGCTCCAGCAGCCAACTAGATTTGGATAGAACTTCGTCCTGACGGAGCAGAAGTCGGGCCCAGCGCGGGATTTTCCTCGACGCGGCGGCGTATACTCCGAGCGACCTCTCGATATCCTCGAGCGAGACCCCTCCACTCAGCCGTTAGGCGTCGCGCGGTCGAATCCGAACTCGGCTCGATTTACACCGATTCTCCAATAAGGCACTTATTTCTTATTTATGTCGGAGAACTCCAATTGAAATCGACGGTATTGCAGAGGCCGATATTGCTAGATTCCGGGTTCACGGGACTTTTCCCTGTTTTCTGCTCCGGATCATCGGCTCCGTCCATGAATTCGGTCGCAATGACGTACGCGCGCATTTTCAGAGCGGCAGACCGTCGTGATGGTCCTTCGTCCAGAAGGAAGCGTGAAGATTCGGCTCCATTCGAGAGGAAGACTTTCACTTGCAACAACCACCGCACGTCTCGCGGTTGCCGCCGACTTCAGCCGTCAAAAGTATCGCGCAGGGTTCAATGACCGCCAACCATAACGCGAGTCCGACAGGCCTACAAGAGTCAAAAAAGTAGAACGGTTTCGTTTCGCGACTTTCTGGAATTCTCGACGCTCTATCCTACGAGGAGCAGGGGATTAGCATCGGAATCTTGAACGATTTATTGTTCATCGTCGAGCCTGTTCCTCCGAGGCTGTTTTGATCGAATTCGCTAATCTACGCGGAATTGTCGTAAACTATCGGAAGTTGGACATTTTACGGTCTGTATCGAGCTCAAGTTATCCTCCGGTCCCATTAACTAGCGATGATCAACCACGAGCGAAACAGGCGACAGCGTTTCCGTTTTCCTCCACACTCAACGAGAGCATGTGAGCAGAAATCAAAAACTCGATAGGTACTCCATCTCCGGCCTGCGGGAAATACGCTCTTCCGCATATGGCGAATTCTGATGCGCGTCTTTTGTCCCCTCGCAAACGGCATGACAATCAAAACCTTCGTACAGGGAAATATCTCATGTCCGTTCGACGTTCCATTACCTCTAAGAAGGCTTCGAGCGGATCCATCCCAATGTTGTCCGAATTCCTCGACTGCCCTCTCTCGAGATCGCAATTGAGGTCGTGTACGCAGCCGTCCGGAGTCTTGCTTCACAGGCGCACCCTCTGAGAATGTACTCGATCCCTTGTCCTTTGGACCGCCAGTCTCTTGAATGCTCACTCGAACTGTTTCTCCCGTTAGATGCCGGTCCTCGTGAGGGATCCGGAAGCGAGTTCAATGACCCCGCGTCAGCCGACAAGCGAGCGCCAGCCAGCCAGCTCGCCAGTCGGGCAACACACTGACTTACTTTCGGCGACGATGGTCTACATTTAAGACAAGCTGTAATACTCACACGGTTCGGCGAGACATTTCTATCGGCAGCAATCCCCAATCGATTCTCATCCAGCAGCGTCGGAGGGCTCTCGACGAGCATCGTAGGAACCGATCCAGAGCGTGTCCTTCTCAAGTTTCACACTAATCCCGGGGCATCGGAAATCGGTCGAGCCTTAGGGCATCTCATTGGAAAATAGTCTTGCGGAGACCAGATTCTCTGGTCGAGGGCATCGGATACAGTTCGACGGACGGAAATCCTCGCGTGCGGTGCTCGAGACTCGAGCTCCGAGATTTCCGTCTCATGGTGGTGGCCGAGCGCGGGAAGCTCCATAGCTGGTGGATGAGCGTTTTCATGAATATCTTATTCGGAGCGATCTCATGACGACAACTTAGTTTGCGGTTCTGTTCGTCCATTCGTTCGCCTTCTTCTGTGAGTGAGTGTGCATCCGAATGCGGTCATAAGTGGACCAGTTCGCAACGTAATTCCCCGTCGGACTGTCAACGGGGTCAACGACCCGAACGATGCTATGCTTTGTTTCAGCATCGTGTGTCAACATGGCATCATTTTGCATCTCTAGCCTCACACCGGCGTTGTCGTCGACGCCGCCGCAGCGGCAGCATCGATCCCGGATCGGTGCGTCATCGGGGGTCTGCGTTTCTTGGGGAAATTCCCTAAGTCAGAACAGTGTCCCTGTCGAGACGCCCCCACTAACGACGGCAGGGGTCATGGACACTTATATCGGGCAGCGAAAGTGGCGTCACAAACCTCTGGTGAAAGGCTCGCTTTACTTTAAATGTTTCGCCGAACCGTCGGACGGAAAGTTGCTCTCGAGTGTCCCGCGGGGAACACTTGAGTTTGTTGAGCTCCCGGGTGGCCTCTACGAGAACAGTGCGCCAGTGAAATCGAGCTCTCCGTCCGACAACGTAAACACAGCGATCTCTCAGAAATACAACTGTTCGGTCCGAACCCGGGGTCGATGCCCGCCGTAGTCGATTCATTCGTTCGGCAACGTCCTGCACCCCGTGGGGACCTCCGTCATCATCGTACCTCGGAACCCCTGACCCAATTCGAGGTCAATCCTCTCTCCGAGTCCCTTCCTTGGTGTTCCTCTATGGTAAGGTGCGGCTACCGTAGCTGCCGCGACCACCGCCGCTGCTACGGCTACCGGCTCTCCGTAGAGATTCCAGTGTGGCAGGCTGCGAGGTGAACGACCTGCTAACCAAAACAGACCAAAGTCGGTGACCGGCACGCTTTCGTTGAACGCCATTGGGGACACACCGCGAGACGGACTGTGGCTACTTCAATGGGAGCAGTCTTCGAGGGAGCCTGATCCCTCCCATCTTTCCTTTTCCTTCTTCTCTGCTCGTAGTCATTGTCAAGCAAATTGCCGCGTATTTCCGCGAGTCGATCAGCGAGATACGGGCGCGGGTCCAGAAGACCTTCATGGTGGCCTCAGGCAAAGGGAAGAATCACCTACGTGGATGGTACGACTGGATTCGTCTCGCGTTCCGAGGTTCACCATGGATCGAGCTCCGACGCTTCTCCGTCAGCTCTCAATGCCGCGGCATTGCCGTCGCTGCGGTAACGAGCCGCTCGAAAGAGGTGAAAGTGAGAGAACAGCTCCGAATAGCTTCCGTAAGGCAGAAAAGCACACGCTTCTGGTGTCTGGAGGATTCAGAACATGGGACAGTTCTTTTCAGCTCCACGTGCGGCTATATCTAATGTATAGAACCTAGGGCGTCTCAAGAAATGGTACATTCAACGTCTAGCTCTCGTTTAAAGATGGGTCAAGCAAAGACTTCTCCGAAGCTTGGGAGACGCAACCCACAAAACGAGCCGTTACTGGCTTCGCTCGCGAGTCATTATCCTACTCGCATGTCGGAAGTCATCAACGAGTTCCAGGCGCGCATACATACCACTGTTGTCCGTGACTTTTCTCTTTTAGTTTTGTAAATTCCATTTGTAGGTAGCGTGATCCCACTTCTCCAGTTTCGCGGCGCGGCTCGTTTGTTTCACTGTCCGGAGGAAGTTTCGGAATGATTCGACGGTATTTCGGTTCTGCTAAGGTCCATTGCCGATTTTCTTCATCGCATATGAACTCTTCCGCGGAGAATTCCCATTCCGGAAAGAGCCGTTGAACTCTGCATCTCTGAGAGACCCTGTTCCTCGTTGACGGAGCTCAGGTACCCACGTCTCGACGCAGGGAACCGGTAGGGCTCTAACCTCGATTTCTACCGTTTTCGGGAGCAGCGAGGGCGATGTTCTCCGGGTATTTCCCGACGGTTTAGGAGTGATTCCGAATAATACATTGACGGGGTCGCAGAGCAAACACACGTTCCGGATTATCACCGCGTGAACGACCGGCCATCGATGAAGCTGATGATAATATCTCACCTGAGAGTTCCCAGGCCCCGAATCGTAAGACGAGATGCAACCCTTCCGAAGTCTATGCGTCTGAGAACAGGAGACAGACATCTGTGTGAGATCGCCTTCATTCGGCGCGCGCTGAACCGTCGCAACGCTAATTCCGAACTTCTCGCCTCCCTGTCAGCTTTCTTCTCGTTATCGGCTCTACATCTATGTACTCGATGTCTCGAATTCATGGCTCTGATATTAATAACAACACCGTGGATAAAGTGAATAGTCAGCGGTAGTAGCGGCCACCGCAGCAACAGCAACAACTTCGACGGTTTTATTTGTCGCCGACCGCAATCGGCACAAAATTGATTCAACCACGAGCACGAGATGGAGAAAAGGGTCAACGACCTCATTGTCTCTTTTTGACTGAGCTTCAAAATTAACGAGGTCCGAGGGGAAAATTCTGGTAGAAAGAAATGCATGCCTTGACGCCGACGACGTCGATCGGTGGGAACTCGAGTCGTTCCGAGCAAACGGAAAAACGGAGGGATGGATAGAAGCAAAGAGGTCCGTAAGGACGGACGGACGAGTCATAAAATAGAAAAGAGGACAATGCAGGGATTACTGATCTCTGCTTGTGATGACCGGCCAGCCAGCCGGCCAGCCTGCCTGACAGCCGGGCGATGTTACTGTGTCAAAGGTGTACTTTGTAAAACGATTTTCGATGCGAATATCGAGGAAAACGCTTGGAAAGTGTGTAGCTGATTTGAACGCGAGTAAGCCGGATTCGAACTCCGCGGCCGAAATCGGTAGACTTCGATTCAAGCTTCCAAGTCCAGCGTCACAACTCTTGGGCAGCGCGACCCCGCTCTATGAGAGATGCATGCTCCTCTTTGCTTGTCCAGCTCCAGAAAATTCGACGAACTGGAATCGTTCCGCGCATTTTGTCATGATGAGACGGACTCTTCTCGTGAACGGCTCATGTCTGAAGTCATTGAAAAAATGAGTCTTGCGCCTAGGTACAGGGGACGCTGTTCGCTCTTAGCGAGGATGGCGTTGACCCCAGGCAAGAGATTCGTTCCCAAGCGGTGAAACAATCCGACCGACTGGACCCGATGATTCCCTCCGAGCAGGGGGCTTTTTTCTATTTCGATTCTCACAACGGACGAGCAGCTTGGAGTTTCTCAACTAGGCCTTGATCTCTGAATTAACTTTCCATGTCGCCGGAGCTTTCCGGTGCGTTCGTGGGCATTCCATGGTGGAGGGAGGAGGTTCAAGCTTAGCTCGGATCGAGGCGGGATGCTCAGCCAGAACTCCCAGCGAAGCTTTTTTGTCGTCTCCTATCGGAACCCCTACGGATCCCCTCGCAGAGCCCCACCCCCTTTCGCGTTCTCTACCATCCCCCATCGAAACCCCGTCCGGAGCCGCTCGCGTGAATTCGCGGGCAATGCCTAAATTCACTCGGGAAGCACAATGGTGACGATGGACGGACTGGTGAGTACACGAAGGGCAGGGCCGTTGGAATCTCGAGAGAGTCTCGTCGGTCTGACGAGAGTGACTTTCATCATGCTCATAGACAGACTGTACACCCATAAGCCTGCTGTGGCAAGCGCTCGATTCCCCGGGAAATGACTGTGGGCTGCGACCCAATAATTTCGATGATTCCTAAATGCGAATCTAGGCCGTCCTTCCGGTCGTTGAACCCTGCCGTACGAGGGGCAACTGCTTCGAGAACACTCGCTGCTTTCCCGCCTATGCGGAAGCTCCTCCAATGTTCTCTGAGCCGATCTCACGCAAGGCTTTGATATGCCGAGAGCATCTATCCCACAATATGAGTTTTTCACCTGCACGAGGCTTTTCAAGTATGAGGTTATGCCCACCGGATTCTCAGGTCGACTCTATTGATTATTAGTTCTGGGTAAATCAGCATCATCAGTCCGACTCAAATTATTGGATCAACGAGCCTAAATGGAGTCGCCCGTCCATCGGGATGAGGGTATCGGAATTAGATTATCGAAACTCTATCACTCGCAGAGGTAGGAATGGGAATTCGCCTGGATCTCCGCGCCGGGGCGGGTTTGCGGTCTATTCGATATGATTTTGGTCTTTGTAGGACACATTCGAGAGTGAACTTCCGCGTGTCTCGATGTGTGATCGATGGCCTGATGGTGAGCGCGTGAATCTCTCATTTGTCGGGACCACATTCTTCTCAAGAGGAGACCATTGGTCCATATTGCTTCGCGCACTGCTCGCCGGCTTGTTGGGTTCGGCAGCAGCCGGGTTCAATGACCGACACAGTTCCCAAACAGTGAAGGAGCGACGTTCCGTTACGTCATCGGCGCTGGCACACTTCCCGAAGACATTGGAGATCGTGCATCCAGAGCAACCAGTCTCAGTAACGGCTCAGTAGCCGGGGACTTTGACGGTGGACCGGAGTTCAAGCGCACGCTCGAGGCGAGCCTTGAGCTCAGATTCCGTCGCTGGGTGTCCCTGGGGGATTGTAGCTCCGCGCGCATCATCGAACGGTAACATAGCTTCAAGCTGGCCCACCACAACGCAAGGCCGGCCGTTGAACCCTCGCAAGGTGAACAACCTTTGTGCTCGGCTTGGTGGCTCTGTTTCGGAGTCATGTGAATGATGTTCATTCGGTTGAATGACGACTGCGAGTAGATCTGGATCACTGTAAGGAGCGACCGATGGGCGAGATTCCGAAGACATCATCATCCGCTTGTTCTTCACGGATAAGTGCTCAACGCCGATCAGGAACGGGGGCCGGCATCCGAAGTCCTAAGCGTTTACACATTCGATCTCGTGGGTATCCATCTGGGGCGGGAGGAGAGGGGGGGGGGTTCGCTCGCCGACGTCAACGTCCCAATTATACCGGACCGACTCTAGCGTGAGCGGTGCAACAGAGACCGCTCGACGGAGAATAAGCCCCACGGACAGGAACTCACCAGGAACCGGAAGAACTCACGTCGGGCCGATCGGCGAGGTCAACACAACCGACCCGGGGCTTTTCGGCGAGAATCTCTATACGGATACGTATGCGTCATGATGCTAAAGGTATGCCGATTGCGTTCGATCGCGTGAAAATGGTCGAGCTTCGACGCTCAGAACCCCATGCTTCGTCACAGCTATTTCTCAGATATATCAACGATAAATGTATCTGGACCTCCTCAAGGCGATCATAAAATTGTGTCTTCTGTTATTCAATTGAAGGCCCTCGGGAACTCGAGCGAGTCGTCAGCTGATTTGTCTTGAGATGTTTCCGTTGTCGAGCTTCGCCTCATCATACAAACTCCACATCCATATCGACGTCCCCGTGGATTCCGAGTGCAGATACTTCCTCCTTCTGCCTTTGCCTGGTCGAGCTCGCAATTCCCTTATTCGCCGGCAACCTGATTCAATTGTTGAAAGATAGGGAATTCTCGTCTCCGATCCCAAAACGAGACCGGTGTTTCATTCCGTTCAATATCTCCAAATATGTATTGGGAATCTAGGGCGACGGTGACCTTATCCGAAATCCTGATCTCGTTGATCGTTCCCAATGGCGTGGAAGAAACGCGAGCCCGGACTGCAACTGTCTGAAGCTACACCCGGGGTGAATGACCGACACACTTTCTGGCGACGAAGGCCGTTCCAAGGATGAACGGGAAAAGCCGGCAGCGGAGCTTGCGTCGAGCGGATTCAACCGCCATTCGGGACGTCAGTCGACGTCGAACGGGTCCTCTCCTCAAATATGCCCAGATATGGCCTGACGTTCGAGGAACTCCAAAGGACTTAAGAAACCAGGACAAACGACAGGCAATCCTGCAATCTGGATCATCAAGCCACCGATTTTCCAGTCTGGGGTCGTTGACCTCCTCACGCTAAAAATACTCTCTCGCACAAAGACAGAGAAGAATGGATGCCACCGCCGGGGTATGATCGGATCCAACGAGCCTCGGATTCGCCAATGCCCACACACACGTTCTCAGGACATTGAGGTCGATGAGCTTCCGTATGCTCCGCTCGGAGGACCTCAGCCGTCCCGCTGCTTGATAGCCTCCGCTCATGGCGGAAATGGGAGGATATACGCCCGTCCGATAAGCCAACTGACGAAGATGCAAGGTAATTGGATACGATTCACTCGAGGCTCATCGAGTACTGAATCAATCGGATCCGGATCGATCACAGCCCGATACTCACTAAACGTACCGTCTCCCACCACGGAACGAGACGGACCCTGTGGGACCCGAGACGACACGGTCTGTGGTCATAGTTGATAGATGATGAACTAAATCTAGGGCTCTGGTTTGATGACCGCGTTTTGTGGTCAGCTGAAGAAGTGCGCGAACGAACGAAGAGCGACCGACACGACGTTGGTGAACCGGTCGCCGCCGCTCGCGTCCTCGTATTGTCTCACCGTCGCCGTCGGTAACTTCACGGACGCCCGCCCAAATTCAAATGAGGGCGCTTCCTTTGTTCCTTTTTTCCCCTCTAGTTCAATCCCCAGCGCCGAGCATTGACATCCCGCGTATATCCACTGAGTCGGTACGCGGTGTTTTGGACGACATTTGCTTTTCATTCCATTGCTTCCAGTCGACCGGTCAGATTTCGCGTTTCGATTCAGGACGTTTCGAGAGAACACCATGGGAGCCGCTATGCTTGGAGTGCGCCCCGGGGTTTGGGCTCCGTTCGAGGATTCTGAACCATTTCTCATACTCTATCGGAATAGAGTGAAATTGGATCGCTCAACCTTGAGCAACACTGAAGTTTATCTCCTTGATATCGGGAAGACGGCAGCAACGAGAAGCGCTCAACCTAGAACGAGGTTGTGTTGCTGTTCCGATTGCCTGAGCACGCGCAGAGGTCGATGAACTCGAGCCATGTGACAGAGGCAAGCTATACTTCCTACAAATATGAGGTCAGACGTTTCATTACATAATAAGCGGGTTGCCGCCGGCTTATTGGTTTGTCGAAAGCGCCGTTCGTTATCATCCTCCTCTAACAAGCCGCGGACAACCGCACATTGGTCGAGCCAGTGACCAGCAGAGCTCACCACCGTGGGTAATCGGAATCTAGTACCGAAAAGTCTCGACTGGGACATCCAGAGGATTGGTCCCGCCACTGCTCATTCCTACGGCACAAACATCCGATGAGTTATTTTTTTTTCATATCCATCCCGAGAGGAGCTGAAATCTCTTCCGAAGCCCATGCAGCTCCTAGACCCAGTACAGGGAAGGCTCAGTAGCGCAATTTTTTTTATGCTAAGCAAGCGAGCGCAATTTCCCAGATACTCGCTCTCTACATTCTGAAACAAACCCGATGCGGGCGTCTGTTGTCATCGGAGCTTGGTCGGCCACGGCCGGATGAGTTTCCTCAAGAATTGACCGACAAGGACCGGAGACCATACCGCGTACTCTCATGGTGTGAGAATGAGCTTCTCATGAAGAGCTTCCGTGGAACGGTTCCTAGCACTGATCATGACACCGGTGCGTATCTGATATGATCCTTCAATCGTTTTTCGGGGTCTCCAGCAAGGAATCGAGGCGAGCGCTTCCGCATCCGAACAATGGGATATTTTTCGCAACTATCAGACTCGGTGAAGCTCTCTTAGCGTAGTCGGATGCTTCTGGCTTGTCATAGCGGCCACTGAAAGGATCAGTCGTACGAGAAGGCGTCACTTCAACGCGTCGAGGTATCGGAGCCGATGGACGTCGGCACACCGCGTTCACCGATGTGTCACCGTCGCCAAGCAACGTTTATCGCTATGACTCAATCCAGCAGCGCATTAACAATCGTTGTAATGAGATAACATCCAAACCTCTCCAGTGCCCGCTTGTCTACAAGCTTTGCGTCGGGTTCGAGATCAGGTGAGCTCCTTGCCGATCGCGGGCAGAATTCCCGAACTAAGCCCGGGCAGGAGATATTGAAAACTCCAATCCCCAGGGTTTGTGTCCATCCCAGATGTGTCCATTCCCGCCTTCATTCGGCGACACAATGAATGGTGGTCCTCCCCGAAGGTTCGCCGAGAAGGAATTTCTGAATAAGGACGCAGGCTGAAAAAAGGCCGCTCCGGATTCCTCCACTTAGCAACAATGTTTGCAGATAAGCCGCTGCGGTGGAAAACATATCCAGTGGTACGACGGACGACATGACATGGCGGGGTACAATGTGTTGAGAAACGTCAGTGCTTGCTGGACCATTTTTGGGGTCGATAACCCTGGGGGTGGGACTCGTTTCAAACCGCTGCTCACTACCGTGACGTTGAACCGCGACGACGATGGCGACAACATCGGAGACATCGTCGACAGGCTTACCAACAGCAGCTACAGTTTCAGCAACAGCTTGTTGAAGAGAAGAAAATCGCGCTTCCTCCAGCTGTTTACGCTTCCGTCGATGTCTACCGATACTAACTACGTGAGGTTAGCTTCAGTGGCGCTCGCGGCCCTTGGATTTATTGCTTCGGCGAACCACCGTTCTCAAAAGCGTATATCACTTTCACCGTAAGAGCAGAAACTTTAAGGGAAAGTGCTTGTTGTCGAGATTTTTCAAACACTCGTAGATTCCGACGCTTTCACCACGGTCTAATGATGAGATCAATCCGAAGGATCCCAACAGAAGAAAAGTCTCTTCCAAGGTCGTTCCCGTATAATAAAAATCGGAGCTCCATTCGAGGATATGCCGCGAGAGCCATCGGGCATAAGATTTTGAACTACTCGGACCGCTGTCGAGATGGGCCTCGCATCGACCCATGACTTCGAGGACTGGACATCATTTCCTTGTGTTCAGTCTTGCCCTCATCGATAAGCCAAGCGAGGAGAATCGTGGTCTCGAGCACCATGTCTGAGGAGCTCTAATTGTGGCTCTTCAAGCATGGTCGGAGCGCTCCGAGCATTTTCAGATAAATGTCGTCGTTGAAGTCACTGGTCCCGATCGAAGGGTATCTGCGCTTTTTGATCTGACCAACTGTCTATTCACATGCTCGTATCGTTTTCTTGCGGGTCTTCACGAACCATACGCCATGTTGGCCGTGTTCACGGCGCCAGTGACGGCAGCTACGTACAATGACAACGGTTCGGCCAGTCTGTTGTGACGGCCGACCATTGGGAAGAAATTGCGAGCGACAACGAAATGAAGCCAGTGCTCCGTTTTTTCCTTTCAAAGGCGGAAAGTCCACGTAGAGGTCAATGGCCGCACGGTGCGCGGATTGTCACCGGTGCCGGAGAAACACATGAGACCGGAGTCGACACTCCCGCTCGAGCTCCGAGCCAGCTCCTCATCCTCCACAGGCTCGTACGCCATATTTTTTCCCGCGCGGATGGGGGCTCGGAGAGAAGTGAGGCTGAAGAATAGATCTCGGAGGGGCTACGGCCCCGTTCGAGCGGGCCGCCCTGCACCACGATTTCTTTGAGCGATTTCCGCAAAGTCTCTGCGATCACCCACTCTAGCATGATTCCAGAAAACACCGATTTGTACGTGGACCAGCGAAATTCGATGATGTCATCGAGAAATCGTATTTGAGTTCTGCGGAACAAGAAACAGCCGCTATCGAATCCTGGAATGTCGAAGAATTTCCAAGCCGGAAAACAGTCCGGGTCAGTCGTCTGAACCCGAGACCCCATGCTCTTCATTTATGAGCGTAAGGGAATATCATCGGATCTCTGACGCACATCCATGATCCCCTCGGGATAATCTCCAGAAATCAGTCTCGATTCCGGGTGGCCCATTCATCAGGAGAGGCTTCCATTGATTCATCGACCCTGTACGCGGCCCTGTGTGTTGACGAGGTGTCGAATGCTGTTCGGAGGTGGCCGCATCTCCCGAGCGGACACTTGCGACACTGTATGTTTCGGTTCATCGGGTAGACTTCGGTTTCCGAATTCGATTATTATCGCGTTCCAAAATCGGTCGCAGAATTTATGCGTCGAGCTGTTCGTCGGAGCGAGCGCCGCTTCTACCGAAGACGAATAGATGAGGGGAATGGGTTGAGTTTTACTGCAACATCAGTTAAAACCCACATGGGAAGCCTGCCTCTTCAAAAGCCGGCTCATTCCAAACGACAACGACGAGCAGGAATACGAATAACGAGACGGCGCGCAAACTAGACTAGCCGCGTTTTCGGCGGCCGCATTATCGACTGTTGCGGCGTTCTCAATGGCTCGTGGAGCTGATTAACGATTGAGATGACGTGTATGCGACTGCCAGAATGGTCATTCAAAAAAGATACGGTCGCGCCCGAAACTAAAAGAGACGGAGAGAAAAAAAAGGGAAAGAAAGAGAAAATAACAGAGAAAAGAATTGTGGCTTCAGACGTCCGCTGTCCGACGCCAGAAGATCAACGACCGGACCCCGCGTGGATAGAGAAGACCCGGTTAGATTCTGATGATGATGTTGTGCACTTCTGTGGTTGTTGTTCTCGCTCTTTTTTTATAGTTGTTGTTCCTGTTGTAGCTGGAGGCGGATTTGCGTGGCTGATCGCGCTCCTGTTTTATAAGTTTCTGGATATTCGAAATCGAGGACGCTCTTAACATATTCAGCGGGAGCACTTGTGGGAGCTGGTCTCGACAAGACTTTCATTGGCATGGTATTGAGATCACGAGTCCAGACGCTCGGAATATTCGGGGCTCCAGTCGTGACGAGGATGGTTCCTAAGACTGGTCTTCGAGAGAGACCTCGGTCAAGTATCAGGGGAGAAACTTCAAGAACCACCGAGCAAGAATTCGAGCCGAGCGGTACGGAATCGCAGCTGACGCGACGCGTCTCGCTGATAAGCTTGAGCGAACCCTTAGAACCAGAGAGAAGAAAAATGATCGGAAGACCGCATCCCCCACTTTCGGCTGGAAACGGAGGCGATGCCGGTTCCGGAAGATCCGGGATCCGGGCGCCTTGTCACCGATGCGGCGGCTGAAGGCCGTTGAGCAACCAAGACTGATCCTGCATCTCCGATGGAGTATCCACTCGATTTTGCGATTCTAAATTATTCTCAATTCCCATTCATGAGGTCTCCGACCTCGAACAGTCCTTGATGTCAACATGTTTTTCTGGGTCGGCGCGGTCCATGCCCTTTTCTCATAATCAACAATCCAGGCTACAGTAGCTCGCCATTTGAGAATCGCTTGAGTGGCTGGCTCACTGAATGCTCGGCAGACAGCTCATTTCGGATTTCACACTGTTGTCTCCATGAACTTGACGACGGGGACCAGGCGGAACTGTTCCATCGGGATTTGCGCATCGATCTCCGGTGATCACATCAGGGTCCCGATTTTTCCGGTGAGCTCCACGAGGACCTCCCGAGGTGACTGACAGCACCCGTAGCGAAAATTTACGTTTCGCCGCCGTCCGGAGCGCGATTCTTGAATTTCGAGGCTGGAACATGGTGACAACGGGTGCCCCCAGACCCTCAGCTCACGTTGATCCGAAATTCAGGGAAATCTCTTGTATCGTCGGCCTGGAGACACTATCGAGTCCAGAGCACCTCCCAGCTTTACAAGGAGAGGATTCCTAGGATGTTGCTCACGCTTATCGGTGTACAGGCACTTCTCGCCCGTAGAGCCCACAGACCAAGGCCGTCCCTACACATATCTTGGACATTCTTCGGGCCCCGCCGAAATACGGCCATTTCCAGCCAGTTCAGCATCAGAGATCGGGCTGTAATTTCACATTCTGATATTCGCTTAGGAGAGATAATCCTCGATTATTCTCCACTAGCAGCCCTGCACACAAGATTAAAGGCCTAGACTCGGAATGCGTATTCGGAATCCATCGAGAGCGGAGCCGTCCCTAGGATATTACATTCGGTCCCGCGAACTTAAGCTCGATATGACGGCGGCGTATCAAATGAGAAAACGTCAGAGTAGTCGCTGACCGATTGCGGAAAACTCGAAAACTCATTATTGCTTCAGCTCAATCAATCATTTGCGGAGAGAGCGAGAATATCAGAGCGATATGCGGATGGCTGAACCTTACTGTATCAAGATGATCTGGAGGCAGCGGTAGATTGCGAAGATTTACGAGACGCCTATACATAAAAGAGGAAAAAGTCAGCTACCCGTGTCCCTGAACCCAACAGAGTCTCGATGTGGAGGGCTGTTGCTACGAGACTCCTCCATGGCCACTCTAGAACGAGTGCATACGAAGCGTCGTCGTCATCAATCGCCTTGAACCCTTCCATTGGTGCTACCGCTGATGCCACGAGGCAGCCAGACAGACGGGCGGATCGGCTGGCAAAAAGCAGCATGCCTTTGGTGCCAGCTATGCATTAGAAGCGACCGAACAAGGCCAAGGACGACACGTACACTCGAAAGCGGGAGGCTTATGACACTCGGGCTATCACCATTCACCGTCGAGTATAGAGGTTCGAGATTTTTTTTGGAGACTGAAAGAATTCCACCCAATTCCAAAGAGTGTCCTTTATTCGATCGAGCGACTTTCATGCATGTATGTATATCAACTTCCACACCTCTAGTTCAGAAAGGACTCTTCCCTAATCAGAATTAGTCATATTCAAAATGAAGCAAACTTAACTCGGGACGAGTTACCACAAGACCGGAACTGCATGTTCCGGTTAATGGTGGCGGTGTCTAATTGCTCTGACTGACTGAGTAGACGTAGTAGTCGAACGGATCGTCAAAGTCAACCTTGATCGCGGCAGAGTCCTTGGCTGAATGATTGTGCGCTCTAACCTTCGCCACAATCATTCAGAGCACTCGAAGAGCACCTGTGACAATGAATGGGATGATCTCGTTGGAAAGGAGCGGAGAAGAGCCCTCCGCGTTTCGATTGAGAGGTGAAATCTCGATCTCGTGAAACTTTTTCTTTTTCCCATTTTTGGAGTTTCATATCAATTATTCCACGAGCTCAGCGGCTCGGCGGCAACGAGATCGGTTTCTGGAAAACACCACTACGTTGACGGTATAATCTCCAGCAGCCTTCCCTTGTCTCATCAGAGGCACACCGTTCAAGTTCAAGGGCGCTATATCGAGCTGAGATAAATTGTTATGGCTTCGCTAAAGATCCACTTTAAAGACAAGTCCGTCTGAAATCCTTGAGCGAAAGCTCAAGCGACGTCTGGGCCGCGCGCCTGCCATCTTTCAATCAGACTCTCGAAGCCCTCGAGTCTCTCTTTTCAATGAGTTCGCTCGGGATCGAATCAACTCAAATCTTCCCGATGAATTACTGTGTCGATAGCTTCTTGGATTTTTTGTGCGGAGCTGGTTCCGACACGATGTACCGAGAATCCGGCTCTACCTCCATACAGCGATGTGGACCAGAAACAATTAGGTCGACGACATAACGATTGTCCCCATCATTCCGATTGTGACATCTTTCAGTAGACAATTGAAGCACATTTGTGCAGTGAGTGACGTACAGGGCAGTGCTCCACTGGCCTCATCTTCTGCGGCTCTGAAGTCCCTGTAGTGGCCAACGACCCCACTCTTGCTTTCAGCCCGGATAAGCAAGCGACGAAAACAACGGGTCGTTCAACTTGCGCGAAGGACGTCGACCCAGGCTTGAATTCCGTGTTCGATCCGCACGGACAGTGGGTTTCCCCCAGAGGAGACTGAGAATCACACTTTCACATTGGAAGCGCCGCGCCGCTAGGAAAACTGTCGATTGGCATCGGTAATTAAGATAATCTCAGCCGGACAGAAAAATCGCCGTGCCGTGAAATTATCGCATGGAAGGATTGCCCCGAAAGGAGAGAAAGTTCCGTCCCGGAGAATCTATGTATATACATATGCACATGTCGTATTACCTTACTACCTGCCCATGTATGTACCGCAGTGTGCAAGCTTCTGATGGGACGACTTGATGATTAAGGCTAAATATCTGACTATTCCATTCAAATCATCTAATTTTGTGAGGATGGAATGAACCGAAGAAGCTGGAATCCCGCAATCAAGAGTCTGATGAGTTTCGGCCTCTGTCCCTCCGCCTCCAGAAAGGGCAAGTATTTCGCGTACGTCCATCAAGGCTATTGAGCGATTCTGGTCCCAGAGCGAGCAGGACGTGTTCCGTCTTCCTCAAAAGATTGGAGACGATTCGAAGACTCGTCAAGAATGAGCCCAAGATGTCGTCTGAGCGTGGAGCTCCTGATCTTATCGACTCAGATTCGAAGGTCGACTTCCGGATCCAAATAATTCAGCCGCGAGCTTTCGGATGTAGAGACGACTCTTGTGGCGCCATCTTGCGGCTTCCCGGTCAAACAAAGGCATCGGTGAACTCTGAAAACGATTCTTTGAGGCAGGCGAAAGATATGCAAGACCACACCGGTATTCCATTCTCTGAACAGACTGCCTGTACTATACTCGTATACTCGGTACACTCGAATCTGGGTCTTCCTGGGTTTAATTCACGAATCTCCCACCCCACGGAAAATATTGCTCTTCATGCTCTCGGTGCGATACGGAAACTCGATGACGCAACGAGAAACTCGCTGTAGCACACGCGAGCCGTGAGAAATGTCGGGACGGAAGGTCGGTTTACTGAATTATCGGCTCAAGTGCTCTTCCTCCAGGCTGACGTAAATAGATACGTAGGGGGTACCTCTCTCGTTTTGTCTTGCTTCTTGTGCCAAGTACCCGCTTTCAGCTCAATAATTCATTTTCGAGGTCGGGGCGCCTCACACCGTTTCTAACATCGATTGGAATATTCAGGAAAAATATTCCATAAGGGATCCACCGTGAACTTCGTGGGCAATGGCCTGTCCCGGAACCCATGTTCAGTAACGCATGTCGCAACCTATGACAGATTTCCCTGAGATTTTTATCTTTTGTCTCTCCCTGTCCACCTTCTCTCGCTCAACTTGGCGGAAGATGAACATAGGTCGGGACCCCGCGATACTCTGAGTCGATTGGACAGAATATCGGAATTATGACGGATATTTCGATCGGCTAGGCGATTGAAAGCCAATGGTGCCGAGCTTAGCTTGCCGACATCTCCCGCCCGTCATGAGGCGACCTTAATTCGCCATACTCTATCGAGAACTCCGACTGAAATACTTCGTAACGCTTCTCTTCAGAAATTTGTAGCATCCAACTCCGGAGGGTCTCGCTGCGGAACACGTCCGGATGAGAGATGAGATGCCCCGCATCTCACACATCCGCAAAAAGTTATTCTTTTCCCACCGAGCTCATTCGTGAATATGAGCCAGACCCAGCTTGGATCGAGGACGAGGCGACTCCGTCGATGATCCGATTGCACCCGAAATGCGAGGAAAAATTATCCAAGGCCTGCCTCGTCTCGGTTCATTCGCTGCGCGGGCCTCCAGGTTGTGACCTAGTTCTTCGCGCGAGGGCATTGCACTCTTCCCCCGCCTGGGAAAACGGGAGCAACGGGGCACGGGTATGGGGAGAGGGGACGAATGGGAAACAGGCTCGGGACGAGAAAGCAGGTCAGCCTCGACAGCTCTCTCGTTCGCTCGGAAAGCGTGCTGGAAGCAGCTGCCGAATCGAGGTCGCGGAAGAAAAGTATTTTCCATTCCGCGAGCAGCCTCGCATGGACTCGAGCAACAGTTACCTATTTATGACCTTGCGGAATGATCCAGCATGGAAGGATGAAATTCTTCCCCCTAAGCGTACATTGAGGAAGTAGAGACCTTCGAGAGAGAGAACTCGGGATGTGGCTAATCGAAAATCTTATGACGAAACACTGGAGTTTTGCAAGGTTCTGTACAGGGCTTCATGGGGCACCTTCCTCAGCCTCTTTCGAAACGGCTCCTTGCGAAAGATTCATGGCCTAGATCAGCGAGTATGCCCAGATCTGCCTGATTAACGATAATAGATCGGCGAGTCTGAAAGGATTGTTCCAATTCTTCGAGCCTCGCGCAATCTGATTGCACGTCAGTGCGCGGAGGTTTGCGGGGGGAAATACTCATAGATATCCTGCGGAATACCCTGCGAGAAGGATATCCGCCACGCCTCCCAATAACACAGGTACCAACTAAACTTTCATGGACTGACGTCAGAGCTTGGCATCGCCGGAACAGCGAGCCTTGCAAGTTCCGATCGGGACTCTGATCCCCAAATTATCGGCCATGGAACGTTCAGAGCGAGGAATATCACATCATGCGACGCAACCCACGAACTGATGCAGCAAGCCTGACACCACGACTCCGCTCGTCGCAGTGCCTTAGGAACATGGGGCTCTCAATTACATCCGATTCCCCATTCCAGATTCATCCCTTGAAAACCCAGTCGATTTCGAAGGAGCCTCTTCGTGATATCGATCGAAATATTCCGGCAGGCACAGATTTCGAAACTTCTCTCCAATTCAGTTCAAGGAGCGCGGGGACTCGGGATCGAGTTGGGACCGAACTGAGAGAGAGGTCTTGGAGCGGAGCTGTGACCCACTTCGAGGACAATGCCCTCGGGCTGTTACGTCCGGAGTGGTTCGGAGAGTGCAGCCAGAGACCGTCTCAAGCCCAAAGTATACTCGTATTTCCTCTATGAGGATTCCCGGCGATAAATCATCGGAGTGTGAACGAGGTGGAGCGATAGCTTCGAATGACGGGGGAGGCCGTCAAGTCGGGTCGACCCAGTTCTAACGTAATCGAAGATCTATTCTCATGGCATGATATAATACAATACTCCTAGATCGCAGTGGCTTTCCCGAATGTCCGCAGTATCCGTAACAAATAATTAATCGCTTTCTCAGCTGCCAATCGATTCAGTACGAGTCTGAGGTGGGAGCAGGTATTATTCCCCGGGCATCACTGCTCGGGGGCATCCGAGCACACCTTGCCTCAAAGAAAGTTCCAGAAGCACAGCCTCTCATCTGATCTCCCCATAATGACTGGCTCCGCGAGCGATTCGGACGGAAAAGCGACGGAATGGCTGAGAGCTCGGTGAATCCAGCATTATGCGAGCGGAACGTGCACATCACCCGATGAGAGCTGGCGGATTCTGAGATACCGTCGGAGCAGGGCTTTGGCGATCCCGGGCTGTTCTTCGTCAATATCATCGGCTCTATCGAAGCTTCCCTCGGGGCCCCCGTGAAGGTCTCCGAGCGTAATGTTGAACCCCAGCAGCCGGAGGAAACTTGTGATGATGTTACTGGCGCCGATCGTTCTCTGGGATCAGATGACGGAAGCGAGGCCTCGGTGGAGAATCCCGAGGCTGAATGTCAGGCAGTGAACCACCGCGGGAAATGTCTTTCGGAGCTCCGAGGATGCTTCAAGGGGCTTCCAATCAGACAGACATTCCGCGAGAAGTGACGCATCGGATCATCTGATGTGAGCATATTTAAGCGCTGCGGATGGGAGTTCATTCTCCGAATGATGATCGTAGTTCTCCTTGTTATCATTGAAGCCCAGCAAGCGGGAACGACCCGTCGATTTCCAGAAGAGAGAGTCGCTCGTGTTTTCGCGCAGTGTATCGAGGCTCGCTCATCAATCACTCAAGCGCTCCGTCGCCGATCGAGCTCACCTGGCGGGCTAGAGAAATCTTCCTAGCTGAGATCCATGCGACGCCGGAGGTCTCTGATCGGTGGGATCGGTCGTTAGCCCAGAGTTTCCAGGCATGCATAATCTCACTGCGAAAAGCTCATTCACGGCTGGCACAGACTTCGCCGAACACCACAGGTCACGCTGCAGGTCGCTCGGAAATTTTCGAAGAAAAACTTGTCCGCCTACTTTCGGCAATCCTAATGGGGGAAGAATAAATTTCCGCTCGGGTCATGGAACTGCCGCGAACTCCGGATGCAGCAGCCAGCATGGACGACTGAACTCTTTCATAGAAACGTACGCTCTGCTTGACGTCTCTGCATTACCACATGGAAGAGCTCCCCCTCTCTCACTCGAGATCGTTCGATATTTTAGCTTAGCCTAGGGGGAACGCTTTTCTCCGATTCTCCTGATTGAGTCTTGGTTTGTTCTCTAGAACAGCGTTCCTCAAACTAGGGGGACGCGTCTCCTGGGGGAGACGCGGGAGGAATCTAGGGGAGACGCTTAGGGTTCCGAGAATTCCCGACCGACCTGATTTCAAATTTCTGAAAGCTTACCAAGCTCATTGCTAATGTACCCAAGGCTTATAATCATTGTACAATTGAAGGATGAAGCCGTATGTACGGATAAAACGGCACTGTGGCATGTATCGGTCGAAACTCTGTATTCTCAGATATTCGATGACCCTCGGGGGAGACGCGAGCGCTCCCCAAGGGGCAGAAGGGAGACGTAGGAGGAAAAAGTTTGAGAATCGCTGCTCTAGAACGAAGTGACAGCGTGGAAGAGTCGCACCCTTCCCTACGCTTAGTGATGCCGACTCATATTAAACAAACTGTCACTCGCCAGCGATAGACGAGTGGGAAAAACGGGCTTCTTCACTCCTTCCAACTCCTCCAGCGACTCCTGGAGCGCAAATACCCCGCATAGATACCCCCGAGTCGTCGAAAACGAGTCGATGGCCTTAGCCTAATCGTCAAGGCGGGCGAATGCTCTCTAACATATGTATCAGCCAGAGGAACAAAGTGAGAAACCGCGGTTTTGGAGCGATATGAACGATGGGCGGCGATGTTTCGACACTGAATTGGTACAGATTCGCTTGAGATGATGTATAACGTTCGATGTTCTTGTATCTTGTTGTACTTCCGCCGAGCACGGCCTCGTCGGGAGCAGTCGCGGTCGGTTCCTGTGTGTTCAAATATTGCTCGCTTCCACACCGAAACCAGTTCTGCGCTGCTACTGAGACCGCTTAGCGCACTCATGACACCAATGGATGTTCGCCCAGAACAGCGATATCCATCCGTGTTACAGCAGGGGTCATCGAAGGCTCGGAGGCTCCTTCCGCATCTGGAAACCCCTCCAGACACCGTGTTATGTGTGAACTGGAGGTCAATGAATGGAAGAACATTCGGAAGAGAACAGGCATCAAGCCAGACAGAATATCATCCCTGTCAGACTGTCGGTAGAGACGCAGTCGCTTTCTTCTCGACTTTGGGAACAGTGTCGCGGAGCTCGATGAGTTCCCCCACCACCCGAGTCCGAAGTCATCGATGTGTAGGAGTCGATAGGCTCCCGATAGATCGTATCCCGTCTCCCGAGATTCGAGTGCGTCTAGAATTCGATGTCGACCAGTCAGTCGGCTCTGTTCCGCATTCCATGCCGCGTGAGACGGGTGACTCCCAACGCTGTCTGACAGATCCACCGAGCGCTCTCGAACGGGCCGGGTCAGTAGGTCCGACGGGTGGGAGTCCGGTTTCATGGGCGCGTGTTCAGAGAGAGAGGTATGTCTATTCGGTCGATGGAAATTGATGACGACTCGCCCAGTCCGCGAATGAGCAATCTTCTCAGCATCGAAAGGGCGTCAAAGGATCTTGATCACGAGACGAGGCAGCCCTTGTTCTCCCACAGGGAACTCCACAACCGTATCCAAAAGGCTCGGTTTTGATTCAAGGATCCTCCATACGAGACGCATCGAGAGAGAAACAATCTCAACCGTCAGGACGTAGCCTTGTGGCACCACAGAGCTGCTCAGGTCCAAACTTCGCAAACTGGAGAATGCTCGGGGCACCTTGAACACTTTACAATCTCAGCATTCACCGATCATCCCACATTCGGAGCCGAGTCGATCGTTCTGGTTCGAAACGCTCATTCAATTATCCGCCCCCGGAATGAATCTAAGCCACTCCCAGTACAGAGACGGCCCGTCACTATATCTGACGATGTCTCTCGCGCTGGACCG
This sequence comes from Galendromus occidentalis, assembly GCF_000255335.2. Lineage (NCBI taxonomy): Eukaryota > Metazoa > Arthropoda > Arachnida > Mesostigmata > Phytoseiidae > Galendromus > Galendromus occidentalis. The sequence continues at coordinate 305,250 of NW_003803770.1, forward strand.
GAGCCGAATTCCTAGGGAATCAAAGCTGGGATTCCCGGCTACTACCGATGGGGTACCTCTCGCCGCAGGTAGATCTAGGCCGCGAAGGTAGCCAGGGAATCGAACCGCCCTTCGAAACAAAATATTTTCGACGTGCCGCATAACGCTTTATCGGCGCTGCGTACTCTCGTGGGTGAAGCGGCCTCCGTCAGAGTGAAATCCGTGGAATGAACGAACGTATTTCTGATATGGTGAAACCTTGCTTAAGGAACTCGATCCGTTTCACAGAGCCCTTCGCTACGCGGTGAGTTCGTTCCCCGGAATCATGATTTTTCGACTCGATGGTACGGTACCGCTGCTGTCTTTCGAGTGTAGAGTCCTTCAGTTTCGTCCTGGGCATCGAAAAACGGGGCCGGAGGCTCGCATCCCTGCTCCCGAAAGGAAATCGTTCCAGGAGAGAAGACGGAATACATTCATTTTCCAAGGCGATTTTTCCAAAGCGAAAGTTCTCCTTATCCGGAATATTGGTAAGCGAGGCGTTGGTTGACTGGGGTTTCACTGTACGAGTCAAGGGCGCTGCCACTCCGACTGACCGTCACCCACAGGGCAACTCTTGGCAGGTACTTCATCGATGGACCGAAAGTAGACTTCAAGCTTGCGTTGGGAGTTCCATTCTGGAGGGAGTTATATATACATGCTCAGTCCGGAATGTTCCCACCGCTTTCGGGGACTCCGGCGGATTTCAATGGACAATGAGACTACCAAGGCGGCATCCATTGCGTGTTACCTTTTATTGTCGTGTCGATGGTGTCGCTCCTTGGATCAGAGAACTCTGTGGAACACTCATCATCCTCCTCATCGGGATGAATTTCCAGCAATCCGAGCATAGTCTCCACGATCCTCCGTAATTTGTTATCACTACTGTCAGTCCGCGGTTTCTCTAGAAGTCCGACTAACTCACTTTCACCAACAGCCCGATACACGGGTTCACGACGCAGACACCTCATTTCACCCTGCGAAAACAACTACACACCCAACAAACGTTCACCGGATGATCCGAGGAGTTAGAGACCCCTCCGCAACGATACCACGGGGAGGAAATTCGCGAGTCCCACGCGAACTCAGCAATCCGGACCCTCCACCCAGAGGAATGCGCCTGTGACCGAATCTCCCGGTAGAACTGGATCGGGAACCACTCGTCCGCTAGCATTAAGCGCGAATCAGTCGGCTCGCGCTGTTTGGTTAGCGGTTGTTGCAATGGAGTCAACGCACCCTGACGTCACAAGAAGTGTTCATTTTCACTCGCCGTCCGCCTGCTTGCCCGCCGGAACACTCGTGGTCCACTTTGCCCCACTTTCAGCATCAATACAAAACGAAAGCCCTCGGTTCAACGAACCAATTGCAACGCCGCCGTGGATATTGACATAGCTCTTGAGCATATCTTGCCTCCACGCATGAGAGGGCTCCAGGTTCACCCATTGACTCCATCTGGCACCGTAACCCAATTTTCATTCGATGGAAACAATGCTAGTATGCCTGACTGGGTCGTTTTGCTCGAGCTTTACTCGAATGTGATAGCCTGGTCTACTTGGAGCTTCTTGCCCGAGGCAACTTCCTCGACAGCGTCGTAGTCGAAGTTGACCGTGTTACCATCGTCCCTGCAGGAAATGTGGGCCAACTCCTTGAAACGAGGGCAGGACAGGCTCGGTCTGGGAGCGCTCTCGAGCAGCAGACGTTCTGATAGTGCCGGCTCTCTGCAATAATTCGCGACATACAGTCTGCCGCATTTCCGGCTCCGTATTGATTGCTCCGATCCTCAGAACACCGTGGAAGAGCTCACGTGGGAACTTTGGTGGCACTATAGAGTATGATGAAAGTCGAAACGCCAGCTTTCGCAAGGGTCAACAAATGTTTTTGATCGAGTGGCAGCTGTGAGTCCGCCATGAATTTTCGAACGAAAATGATTTTCCGCTCAGAGACTGCTTTTCAACAGGAGAGAAGGAATCTAGGTGTTACGCAGAGAAGAACAACAACGATTGAGTATTCTTCCTCCTGAGGCCGGGAGTCGATGGATCTCCGCAGCGTCGTGGTTATCTTTGCCTACAGCCCCACCGACCTGTGCCGTGCTGGTTGACCGCTTTCCTGACTCAGTCGGTCAGTGATTTCTACAGTCTTTCGACGACGAGAGCGGCGGGAAGCGCTTCAGCCTGTCGAGCTGTCGCTGTCTCGGTCAAACAGCAGCTCTCTTTACGTTTCTGTATCTCTTGGCTGTTCAACGGGTTTCCCGGCGTCAGCGAACGAGTCATTTATCGCGCTCGGGGAGCGAATGCCGGCATTCCTTCAATTCGGAAATAACTGGGTCCTGTTCTGTGCGGGGATAGGTTATCGAAATAAATTAATGAATCACAAAATTACGCTGCTGCTCTTTCCTTCGCGACCTTTGGATGTGATTCCGATCGTGAATTCCGTCGATGAACGACGCATACGCTCGCCGAAAGTGACGGACATCTGCGTGCTTGCAGATGGCAACGGAGTCATCAATCGCCCTCGTAAGGTTCCCGGAAATGCATTACAGCGAAATTCTATCGGAATTCGGGAAACAGACATAGAGAAGTATCCTTCAAGAGAATAATCCCGCACACATGTCGATGGATTCGGGGCGAATTCAGTGGACGGAAATCAATCAATCACCAAATCACCGGAAGAGTCGAGGGAAAACTCGCTTCGAAGGCACGAAGACGACAGATGACGCAATACGATTCTCGCACAGTATGACTCTCCATCCGATCTTGCGCGGACACCCCATCTTCTCTCGCTCAGCTTTCTAATGAGCTCCAGGATGTGGCCATTTTTGTGGCCCCTAACATTTCATTCCTCGAAAATCGGAGGATTCGCGGGGATGCGACAGAAGTGGGATCTCTTGTTCCGCTTCCCCGGGCCGCGGAGCCGGGTTCACATCCCGCGTTGGACCGATCAGAGGGTTCCCTACGACGCCGACGTATCATCAGGATGCGTCACACGCGAAGGTGTACGATCTTCAATCGAGAGCAGCGGAGTGAAGCCTCGCAGTAGCGACTGTAGTTGGCGCGACTTCACTCAAGCTACGCGCCGCGGTGTTGACGACGCTAGTGACAACGCACTAAGGGATGTCCTGCGCAGCTCGAACCCTCTCATCTGCTTGAAGAGGCGCTCGCTGCCTTAGTTGAGGAGTTCTCATCCACGAGACAGTGCATTCGGGCCGACCGAAGATGCCGGACGCGAAGCGTTCGACAAGAGTGAGTGTAGCGGATCCGAGTTACCACAGGAAACTTCTTCAGAATCTCAACAAGAATCGCAAGGACCACCATCCCACGTGCGATGTCAGAATTTTCGACCGCGAAGATCATCTGTTCCTAGCTCATAAAGCGGTTCTGGCTGCCGCAAGCTCATATTTCGACGCCATGTTTTCATCCAATTTCGTGGAATCGACCGAAGCGAGGGTCGATCTACCCTTCAGCCACTCTGTGACGTCTGCTATATTGGAATTCATCTATTCGGGGAAACTCGAGGTGGACAACGAGTTCGCTCTGGAGCTTCTCAGTGCAGCCGACTTCCTTTTGATCGATTCTCTGAAAGGCCCGATAGTGAACTTCACTTGTGCAGATATCAGGAACGTTTTCAACGCGCAAAACATCGCCAGCGCGGGAATCGATGCGTCTTTCGCTGGTTTCAACGTGCTCAAGTATTTCATCGAGGATGAGGATACCATAGACGATCTGACTGAGCTTCTCGAGAGCGTCGAGGAGAGAGGTCTAGGTTTCGAAACCTTAGCCTTAGAAGAGATTTCGAATCCCCTTCTGGCCGACACCGATCAGGCTACAATGGTGAAAGCCACAACGATACGAGACAAATCTGACAGGTTGCCTACCGGTACGAATGTCTATCGGATTTTCTCCAACCGTCTCTACCGATTCGACGGTTTCGGATGGACACGGGTGATCTGTCCCGAATTCAACGAGCAGGCCCCGTCTCTGAGGGGATTTGCCGTATTGGACGAGAACGGTCAATTCCTGACACATAATCAGGACGAGTTGAGACTCTTCGAAATGCAAGAGCCATATCACGGATCTCGTTCTCCTGGCGACCGTTCCCTGAAACCGTTCGCGGAAGAAACCATTTCGACATCCTCTCAGCGGCTCTGTTTTTCGGAGAATACGATAATGGCTCTCTTCACGAAGCCGGGATCGACGTCAGAAGATATATACGTATGGAATCAGCTGTCGCAGTCTTTCCAGAGCCTTGGAGACATTTGGCCCCTGACTGTGACTTACCTGGACTACATTTTCGAGGACTCGCTTCAAGGACGAACGCGGCTCTTCGTAGTGGGCAACTTCAAAACCCTGAACGACGGGACTATCGCTAACTCCGTTTTCTCGTTCAACCTCTGTCCCATAAGCGGAGCTTTACTGACCTCAAGGTCCGTACCAGTGTTACCGTTCATCAACAACTCGTACATATACCACCATTTCGAGGGAAAGCTGATAGCGATTCCGAGGATAATCGGTCGGAACTTCTGCAAGGATTTCTATCGTTTCGACGAGAACACCTGCACCTGGCGGGTTTGGGAAGAAGCCAAGCTCAAGGTTGAGAACCGCACCATTCTCGATGTCGTATCAACAAAGGAATACCTCTACTTGGTGATGTCGAGTTTCGATCATCGCTGGCAGAACGAGTTCGTGCAGTGGAACGGGCACGAGTTCACAGATGTGACTTTTTCGACGAGCATTCCGATCGAGGGGAAACTGCTGGAGAGAATATCTTGGATCGACTACAACGTCGTAGACAAAGTTCTCAAAAAGGCTCGAAGACTGTGGCTCTGACTGAGAACAGGGCTCTAGGAATCTCGGAATCCTTGCCTCTGAATGCCCTCTCTGAGCTCGTCAAATATCAAGCTCTCTCACGGGCAAGTCGCCGATGCAATGTGTATATAGAATGTTTCTGTCTCTGTAAATACATAAATACTTGCGAGGATCTAGGAGCAATCCTTCCGGGATAACTTAGGGGTAGATCGCGCTCATTTCGCGCTCAATCGGTGGGATCTGCCGTGGCTTGACATTCCTGTATATTCCGTGACTCGTCACGTGGGATCGTGATATCGCTTATTTCACACCCGCTCCAGCCAGAATGTTTCTTGTTCAGTCTGCATGGAAATCGTCGGCGGCCCTCCCTCCAGATTCGAGGTAGTGTGACTTCGAATGTTTTCCGTCTTATCGAGACTCACCCGAAAGACTTACTTCGCCAGGGGCTTAGGGCACGTCTTCAACGCCCACGAGTCTCACCGGAGTTGAACCCGGCACGATTCCCCTCCCGAGGCTCCTCCCAACGTATGGATCCATGGTCTCCTCTGAGACGATGCCCCTAATATCATTGTAGAATTAGGAGTTAACCTGAGGTAAGCATCTCAAACATCGCGTATCCCTAGGTTCTGGGAACAACCTCGTGCTCGTCGGAGATAATCTTCAGAGCTCGTGGTGCAGGTCGACTCTTTCTCGTATCAGGTAGGTTTGTGTTCCTACGTAGAAGACAAGCATGACTCAGTTCCGACATCTCCGCTCAGGTACCGGGTGAGTTGGCTTGAAAACTCTACCGTAGGGAACAATGAAGAGCATCTCTTCGGAAGCTCAGCGCGAAAACAGCTCGCGAGGTATTCTCCGACCAGGACTGACGTAAGCAACGCGTAAGCAAGCGAGGCAGGCTTGCGTTGTTGTTGTTCGCGTATTCATTCATGAACAGAGCTCTGTGGGACGAGATAGCGGGGATAGTCACCCTTCGAAACCTTGAGCGTGTGTTTTCGTGCGGGCATCAGAGAACGGGGAAGTAGAACCCGTGACCTTCGCCGACTCCAGAATACTGCGGGAAAAGTCCTCCTCGGATGACATTTACAGAAACTTCCGATCGAACCGGAGCGAAAGCCTGCCGCAGCTTCCCGCCTCCGCTTCGGAAGCAGGCCGAAAGGTCGAAGCCCTTTCGCCCCTCGGTGCTCCGAGCGTTTCGTCCATATGTGTGTTTACATCGGAACGATGGCGTGTTCGTGTTAGCTTCTGCTTCTCGTTCCAAGGGGTGGTTGTACCGATCGAGTTTAGCATGGAATTGGCCAGAACGATTCTAGGAGTAGGTCTGCCCGATGGATATTCGAAAGGAGCTGTCGGTGAGTCATTCCGACACACCCAGCGCTCATTTCTGCTGTCAGAGCGACCCAGAGAACCGATACTCTCGCTTACAAGCTCCGATCATCCTTTCCTGAACAGCTGACGGCTGTGGAGCTGCACGCCTAGTCGAGGCGGTCCCATGGAGCAAGGCGAACAGCAAGATAGCCGTCGTAGTCGTAGTAGGCCGTCAGTAAAAGAGAACGTAGTCGCCGAGCTCTCCATCCGTTCCATGGAATGGAATTTCTTGAAGTGACCGCGAAAAAATCAATGTCCATTGAGGAATATGGGTAAAGTGATCGTACTTTCAGCGGACACGCTTTCTGAAGATGAAGATGAAAGTGAAGTCTCTGAGGCCGTCACGGTCAGAGCCAATCCGTCCGGTAGAGGGGGTAGCTACGCTCCAACACCGGGTGGGCCATTTTCAGCTCTGATTCCGTCGATGTGGCCTCAGGACCTACTGGCGACGCTCGCTCAGGTAAGTCTTTATCCTCGTTCGGATCTCCCACAGCCGCCTTCGACAAGTTTGATTATGTTTTCTGCTCTGGTTCGATAAATGAAGCTTTCTTCCACGGAGTCCACATAAACTCATCTCGGTTGTGACTCGTGACTTATTCTTGTGAATCGTCGGTCCGGCCCTTCCGTGAAATCAGCTGGCGACCGACCTAGAGCAAGGTGCTCTGATGTCCTTCAGCTTTTCTATTCTCCCTAGCCCGAAGACGCTGGATGTCACCACGATTGCCGATACGACGAGTTCGGTTTTCGGCTCGATGAGGAGGAAAACTCGATTAGGCATTCGTCGCCAGGGAAGCAGAACGCGACCTCCCAGAACACCCCCTTGGAATATCCTCACCATAGAGACGACTGGATCGCATACCTAGAGTTCGCGCATTCAGATAATACCGCGGCTGAACTGACATGGGATCAGGTGGATAGATATCTCGACAAAACGGATAAACTCAACTCGATGATCGCCGAGAAAGGTATTTACATCGCAAGAGACCGAATAGTTCAGCGGAATGGAAGGGATAATCGAAGTGACTGTAGCGAAAATCCGATACTTCTGTTCGCGTTCCTACGTATGTATGTTCGAGGAGCGAGTAAAACCTGCCTTGTATCGTTTTTCCGGGTCGAGGAAGTAAGGAACGCCCCTGAGAATATTTTCTGTCTCTCTCAGGAATTCCGCACTCATTAAGGCCACAGTTATGGATGCGTCTCTCGGGAGCGTACCGGAAAATGGATGCATCCGACCTGAATTATCACGACATAGTGAAAGCTTCTGCTGGCGATCATCAGATGACTTCGAAGCAGATCGAGAAGGACCTGCTTCGGACTCTACCGAACAACGTCTGCTTCGCCCGGAAAGATGCAACAGGTAAGCCCAAACATCTTGTCTCGGATAGTTCGATGTCGAGACCGAGTGAGACTCGATAGAGGAGTCGATCCCATTCGTTGGAGGATCGCGGTATCGGCACCTGCGGGCTGTGTGAATGTGAATCCCGAAGACTGCCCATTCAAAACGTCCAAGTCATATAGTTCCAAGTCTCCATATAAGCTCACAAAAAGACTTCTTTCTTCCCACGAAGGCATTCCACGTCTCCGACGCGTCCTACGCGGAATCGCGTGGTTGTATCCAGACATCGGATACTGCCAGGGGATGGGCATGGTGAGTATAGGTGCTCCGTCAGCGTTTGGGACGAGCTTTTCTGCTCTCCGTTTGTAGAACAACTCAGCTAGCTGTCTGAGTTCACACGCTCACACGCTCACACAGACATTACCACGAGCGAGGCCTTGTGTTTGGCCGTCGGATAGTCCTCCTTTCGCCTCGGAACAGCTTTGTCAACACTCAACGCCGAGAGCGTACCGAGTTTTGCAAGTTCTGTCGTCGATGTTCTCGAATACAGCTGTACAGTAACAGCTCAGCGGAACTCACAGAGTGAGGGGGCTCGGAGTCGATGGACCCCTCCGTTCTGGAAATACGAACCCGATGAAAAAAATTCCAGGTAGCTGGAACCCTGTTGCTATTCCTCGAAGAAGAAGAAGCTTTCTGGATCCTTTCCACCATCATCGAAGACCTGTTGCCGCCGTCGTACTTCGCCACAACGCTGCTTGGTGTACAGGCCGATCAAAGAGTGCTACGAACGTTGATAGGTGAGCCATCGGAGTATTTGCTCGCCTCCTGGACTGGATTGACTGGAAATAGATCGACAAGGCAGAGTCGACTTCATTCTTTCCGATGCTGGGGAGTTCGCCGAGAACGCGATTCTTGCTCGCCTATATACAGAGAAGTTACAGTCGGAATCAAGATGGCGGAGGGCGAATCCCGTCTTTTTTGCGAGTTGACATTTGATTCCACAGGAACACATCTCACACAGCTGCACCTGTTGCTACTGGACCACGACATTGAACTGAGTCTGATCACCCTGCAATGGTTCCTTACGGCTTTTGCCTCCGTCCTCAACACCAGATGCCTCCTGCGAATATGGGATCTATTTTTTTCCACGGGTCTCTCGTCCTCTTCCAGGTAAACAAGCTGATCGGGATTATCATGCTCAAAAAAGCCCCATTCCCTCAGGACCTGCTCATTCTTTGGGAATTCATAACGGGAACCTGCAGTCGCCTCCCTTGCTAATTGCCAGGATCATAACGAGAAACTTGAACGTTCAAGGTGTCGCTCTCGCTACTACGAAGTAAACAGTCCGAATTCGTGAAACTAGAGAATTCGGCGCAGATTTTCAACGCGCTCTCGGCGCTTCCCGGTGAAATCGAGCCAGCGAAACTCGAACAACTCATTCGCGAGAGTCAGAAATTCGAGCTTTACCAGGAAAACATCGACCATCTCCGCAGAAGACACCTCGCGTATCTCATGGCAGATCAGGGAACTCTGCTCAATCCAGAAAGTGTCCACAATTTACCGAAACAGGTTTGTTTCCTGAGGAATATTTGGCGACGCCTGAAAGGTTGTTTCGGTAATAAAATCTAACAAGAACCCCACCGGATCCGTACAATCCTGTGATTGATTCCACCCGACTCAGAACAATCTCACGAGAGCTCGTTTACCCTTCCGATTCCCCAGCATCTTACAAGACGCCGAGTCAAACGCAACAAGACCGTCATTCAGGTCATCCTTGGAGGCGACATGGCTGACGATCAGAAGGAAGAGAGCGTTCGAACGAAAAACATAAAACAGACGGAAATTCTCGTCGACCTTAGAGAAGCCATCCTCCAAGTAAGTCATCCCTGGACGTTCACCGGCTACTGACTAAAGCAGCCCTCCAGGCCGGCTTTTTATGGAGCTCCGTCGTGATCTCATGTGCACGACTTGCCGATCCTACTCGGCATATTCGATCGACCGAGCTCGTTCCAGAGGGAACGGATACGGCATTCGTTAGCCAGATCCTCATAGGTGAGATGTTTCACATCGTTGCAGATTGCTCGACACTTCACCTCGTTGGATCCGAAAATACAAATCAATTTAACTGCCGATTACTCGATGGAATCTCATTCGAAAGACCATCAAAACTTTGCCCTGAGCACATCCGCCAAACCGAAGCGCGCTAAAGCTCTCCTTGATTTCGAGAGAACCGATAACGATGAGCTCGGTTTCAAGAAGAACGATATAATTGTTGTTGTGAGTCAACGCGACGAGCACTGTTGGGTGAGTTCAAGAAGCAGTGAGATGCGCCTCAATCTCCGATTTTCCGCGAATGCGCTCATTGTCATACCGAGAGGCTGTCCAAGGTAGCCCTTAGCGAACTTAAAATGCGTTCCAGACGGGTGAGCTGAATGGATGTCGAGGTTGGTTTCCAGCCAAGTTCGTGAAGCTGCTCGACGAGCGCTCGAAGCCCTACTCGCTCGCGGGCGATGACACCGTCACGGAAGCGGTGACCGACCTGGCTCGAGGAGTGTGAGTGCTCAAATTGAAAAAATTCTGACACACACACTCAAACCATCCAGGGACATCCGGATATAATTGATTCGTTCTCGTGTGTAGCTTGTGTCCGGCCATGAAGGCTGTCCTAGAGTACGGACTCCGGAGACCATCGTTTGGCCAGCTGTCCATGCACCCCTGGCAATTCATCGAAGAGGTTGCGAGTCGACAAGTCGAGAAGGATCTGAATTCCGTTTACTCTCGACTCGTGCTGTGTAAGACATTCCGCCTAGATGAAGATGGAAAGGTCCTCAGTCCTGAAGAAGTTCTCTTTCGGGTAGGAATCGTCTACGTATTCTAACTACTTCCCTGAATAATCACGGTGGTAGGAGAATTTCCTGTGGAAAAACGGGCAAGGGACCTCTCATGGTAGACGACGAATTTTTCTTCCCAGTCCGTGCAAGCAGTGAACGTGACACACGATGCGGTCAACGCGGCGATGGACGTCAAGCTGCGTACGCTTGTCTGCATCGGTCTTAATGAGCAATTGCTCCACTTGTGGTTCGAGGTGCTCTGCTCCAGGATCGACGTCGTGCAAAAATGGTACCATCCGTGGTCTTTTGTGAATTCTCCTGGCTGGGTGCAAATCAAGTGCGAGCTAAGGTAATGTCGAATGAGTGAGCCATTGATAATTGCAAATGCTGCTTACTGCTACAAAAAGCGTGAGCCTAGACTGATCGAAGTCCCATGTCTTATTTCAGGCTCCTCAATCAATTTTCTTTCAATCTGAGTCCCGATTGGGAACTTCCGTCGAAAGTTGCTCCGTCTCAAGAACCTCTCAGAGAGGGCGTTCGTGATATGCTAGTAGAACATCATCTCTTCTCATGGGACCTCTGAGACGATCTCATGATCGAGCTGATTCATCTATCAATCCTGCGGATTGCTGTTCAATACATGTTCAACAAGTAGTGAACCAACTTTGTTTTAGTCGAAAACTCTGTCGACGAAAATTCGGAAAGTTACGTTCCCACTATTTGAGATGTTGCAACCCTCTCACCTCAGGAATTCGCAGAGAATTCCGTGTCCTGTGAGAAACTGTAAATCTTTGTTGATAAGCTATACACTTCGTCAGCGCAGAGAGATCTACTCTGCGGACTCCTGACGCTGGAGAGCCAGTGCTCTCGTCTCTGACTCATTTATGTCCACCGATTTGTTGACGATTGTTCTTGTGATGTCTGTTGAAATATTTTCCATTAAACAGCACCAGACTGCTCCATAGCGAAATATTCTTGGAACTTTCTTCCTGTTTGTCAGAATTCGATGAAATTCGGGCCTGCGATAGCTCCCCCGATGGTCAACATGCTGGAGAAATTTCATTGCGCTGGGTCGAAAGGAAGCGGAGATTAGGGCGGTTTAGTGCGTTTTCTTGGAAATTGAGGCTCTTTGACGCTGCTTTCTCCTTTGTCAGCGGTTTGGAGCGCTCTCGATCTGTTTGCATATTCGTATTCCTCATGGGGGAAGCATCGATTTTAATGATGGAAAAAGTACCGATTCGATGAAATTTTCGTGAAGTTATGATGGGTTCTTGAAATTGGGTTAATTTCGGGACGTCGATTTTAGAACTTATGGATTTGAGGGTCTGTTCCTCTCGGGCGTCGTAGCGCCTGCGGAGACATTCGGAATAACGTCTATCGCACGAGATTTGGCCTTTCCAAACTAGAGATATCGAGTTCGGCGATAAAGTTGCTGTTTTCGAACTCGAACGCTCGAAATCCAACGGTTTTCAATAAATCTGATGACGACGAAATCACTTGCTATCGACTATCGAGTCATCGAGTAGACCGCTCGTCACTCTGTTTTCCTTTGTGTCGTCGCACCCCGTCTCCCGGACCTAACATAAGCTTGAAGAGGTAGTCTAAATTCTAGCGGCGGCCAATGGGGGCCACGCAGCAAAATTGTCGGGGATCCACGGCGAGATTCCCGGAGAGACGGGATCAGAGTGAGCCTTTATGACGGGAAGCAGCATCGTTGGTCACCTAATCGTAAGCATTCGCTTGGTGACTCCACGCAGCACATTCCAAAGCGAGAACACGAAATCACGGCATGTTCATGCACATGGAGTGCTTAGTTATATCGCAGTCTCCGATGGGTCAGGCGAGTAACTCGGAAACCAACGGAGAGACAGCGGGAGAGACTGCTGGAACA